>NC_079451.1:192500-207500 GCF_903798145.1 Danio aesculapii | reverse complement strand
CTATCTATTTATCTATCCATCCATCCGTCTGTCTGTCCATCCATCTATCTGTCTGTCTGTCCATCATGAGCAGATGACGCTCACCTCCGAATGCTGGCCTCATTGTGAAGTCGTGGTCATCAATCCTCAGCAGCTGCTCTGATTTGGTCATGGGCGACTTCGTCATGTCTGGACTTCTTCTGAAGATCGGGCTGAAATTATTATTGATTATTATTGACGATAACAGTATTAATGATAACAGTATTAATGATAACAGGGTTAATGATAACAGAGTTGTAATAGACAGTAATACAGATAATTTGATTTAATTTCTTTCATTATTCAACTTGTTTGGTTTTTGAACACTAATAAAATCTTCATCTTGGAGATGTGAAATGTTCCTGCATCTCTAGAATCGCCCGTAAGCTGCTTTGAATAAAACATCTCATTTGTACACCATAAAGCACTTTCAGAAACCAAGGCTTTCAAATAAATATCCAACCCAAAATATCAAACAGAATCCAGCATGAAGATCCGCACTGAAGCTCACTGCACCTGCCAGACTTGTGGTTTCCTCCATCTACACGTGTGGTTTCTCTCCGTAACCTGTGAAGAGAGTGAGAAACTACATCTCAGTCTGTGTTTTCCCACAATTCCTGGCGTGAACATGACTTTAATGCAGCAGTCCGTCAGGCTTTTCCAGCTTGTATTGTTGTTCAACATCGTTCACTTTTAATGTACGTCTCTGAACTGTCCTGCTCTAATGAAATAGAAGTTTACTTTACTGAGCAGTGTTATAAACTCAGCAGTTATGACTGAGCAATGTTGGAGCACATGTATAATACATCATTCATATATTGTTCATGGTTTGTTCATCTTAGTAAATACAGCAACTACAGCCTTCCTGATAACTGGTCTGAGGATTGTTGTCTGCTAGGGGTCGCTGAGGGTTTTGGATGTTAAAATAAGGGTCAGACAACATCACGTAACAGCAATGGCAGATTACAGTGTGTGCTGTAGAAGACACAGAGCTTAATAGCTTTACTAAAAAGCATTCATCAAGCATAAAGCGCATTGTTTGTGTCCAGCGCAGGGTTTATGAGCTGCTCCAGGTCTCAGAGAGAGAATCACAGCACCACACACTGGTCTGGCATGTAGACGCCGGTGTAGACACAGTCAGTTTTATATACACACAGGTGCATGCTGGAGTTTATTCTGTAAATGTGTTTACAGTGTGTTTTCGCATATTTCATCTTATCAGATAATAAGGTTATCCTACTCATGTGTTGTGTGCATATGTTTATGTGCATTTTCATAATGTATGCACATATTGGCAGTTCCATTAAGCATTTTTAATGTAATAAACCATAATGCATATTAAAACAGCTTTATAGAAACACAGCTACTGCCTCTTCCCTCATTATGGCTACTCATTATTAAAATATTCACCTTTTTGAGGAATAAAAATGAGTTTCCCCCTTCTGTGTCCTTCATTTTTAAGACAGGGTGTAAAAACAGACCAAGATGAGGATATTTTTGAAGAAATCACTTTAAACACTGCTAAAAATGCATTTCTAGTAGGTTTTTTGTCTCGTTTCTAATCCAAATATCTCAAATTATTTCATCAAAACATCTTTTTCTAGACAAGCAAAAGAAATAGATTTGTTTTCAGAAATAATCTGCAAAAATGAAGTGAGTCTTTCATTAAAGCACGCTCAATAACTGCCCAGTGGAGTGAGCAGAATAGGTGTATTTACAAGAGGTGTTTCTTCATCTGTTGTCAGATTATTTAGCTTGTTTTCAGGAAAAACCCTCTTCATTTTGCTTGTCTAGAAAATGCTCCTTGCTTTAAGAATTGTTAACGAGACAGAATCTCAGAGTAAGAATAGCATTACTGGCATTGAAGCATCACTGTGTGTTTATCTTCAAGCCGAGTGAAAGGCTTTACAGACACTGATCAGGATACGGAGACTGATAAGATTCTCCATATGCTGTGTCTGAAGGCAATGAAGAGGCTTTCTGCACTCATGAGACACTCCACAAATCCAGCTTCAGGCAGAATATGGCACATTTACATTCAGCAGACGCTTTAATCCAGAGCGACTTACAAATGAAGAACACGTACACTGGAACAAATGTGCTTCTTACTCAGAGCTTCTGTCTGGTGTCTAGTCCAAAATATGGAAAAACTCTTTAATCAAGGAGCATTTCTGGACAAGCTAGAATATATAGTGTTGTTCTCAGAAATAATGAGTCAAAATGAAGAGAGTTTCGCTTGATTGGTTGGTTGGTTGGATGGATGGATGGATGGATGGATGGTTGGGTGGATGGATGAATGAGTTGGGTGGATGGATGAATGGGTTGGGTGGATGGATGGTTGGATGGATGAATGGATGGATGGATGAAGTAAACATGCTAAAGTACTCCATATATACTCATAGTTGTTTGATGACCTTTGACCTTTTTCATAAACAACAGGATGTAAACAGACATTAAACCTATTAAATAAGTCAAAATGAAGTGAGTTTTGAGTTCCCCAATGGGGAAAGAAGATCTTATTTTTACTTTAAGACCAGGTTATTCTGCTTCCCCCATTGGCGGACTATTGCTTGTTTTCAGGGAAACTCACTTCATTTAGCCTCATTATTCTGATAATAACAGCATTTTAACTTCTTGATTTTAGAATTGAGATATTTAAGTAGAAACAGGACACAAACTCTAAGTAAGAAGAGTGTGTTTAGCAGTGTATAAATGAGCCTCAGAGATGTGTGTTGGCTCTGATCTGGATCTTTACCTGCTCTGCTTGTAGGTCTCCAGCTTCTGTCCTGGTTTGGGTGCCGATCTCCCCGAGACGCCCAGCAGACCCACACAGAAGAAAACGAGCACCGTCTCCATCTGCATGGTGCACACACACTCACACACACACACTGGTCCTCACAGCGCTCTGGATCCCGGACGAGCCCCCACTCCGCAGCCGGACCCCATGGCTTCTGCTCCACTCGCTCGCTCTGCTTAATCTGCACGCTGGGAAAAACAATTTGGACTAAACCCATAAATCCCTGTGCATCAGATGGCACAGATCTGATCCTGCAGCGCTGAATCTGCTCTATTTGCCATGCGCCGCCCCGAACCAATTCTCCTAATGACGGTGTGTTTCGCATTTGCATGGCCAGGTCAGTCGTGAGGAGGATAAACTTCTGACTATTTGCACTGCAAAATCTGCTCTTCGCACTCTGAGTTTCTGTCTTGTTTTTAGTGCAAATATCTACAAATTCTTAAAGCAGGAAGCTTTTCTAGACAAGCAGAACATTAAAATCAAGTCCAACAGTGTTGAAATATAAGAGAAAGCCTTTATTAACATGGCTATTGTTTTAATAAACAGCACTACTGTGCACCACAGCGATTTAGCTGAAACTCAATACTGCATGCCAGAGCAACAGTTATGTTGATGAAGGCTTTTAAACTCTTTATCCTCCTCTTCGAAGGCCTTGGAGGTCTGATCTTTTATTTACCTTTATACATCTTCAGATATTTTGACTAGAAACGAGATTAAAACCTCTGCAGTGTAGAAATGAACTGGTTCTGAAGTGTTGTGTTGGATCAAGCCATCAAGAGTCTCTCTCTCTCTGCGGACACAAACTGTATTCTCTGTGTGGTTCTGATCAATGCAGTGTCCAGAACCCCCGTCAGATGCTCCTGATTTCTCCTTCTGCATGACTGATAGCTGCGTCGTGTTCATGGGGTTGAGCGCTGTGGCAGATGTCTGACAGACTCTTCTGCTGCAGGATATATTTTATTTTTCCAGAGCGATCAGATGTTTCTCTCTGCCTCACGGGTCTGCACGTGTTTCCAGGGTCGGGCTCCATGTTTTAAACGCTCCCTCATTCAAATAAACACTCGTGTCTTGCGGCTCACAGTAGCTGTTCTCATGCTACATCTTATGAATAAACTTATGATGTGTTGTGCAGAGAAACTGGTGTAAAAGCGGCTGAGCAGATGACAGCACATGATGTCTATTTGATGTTTGTGTTTGGGCATTTGCAGAACATCTATTAGACATTAAATAGATGTTTAGGATATGTTAGAGGTGTAGAATGTTCAAAACAGCAGACTTTTTAGGATGTTTATCAGCTTTTTAACAGTGCTTTTCTTTCAAATACATCTCGCAGACGTGAACTCGTGCTATCTGCAGAACTGATGCTGAGGAGGAGAATTTGTTGCCTGTAGCTTCATGAATTAAGTCACATGAACTGTTTTGAAAACCTTTTCTGGACTTTATATGTCTTGTGAACCTCTTCAAAGAGCTCCAGGATTACATCTAAAACTATCTACAACATCTAAAAGGTTAATCGTTGGTGGAAGAAAGCTCAAGACCCCATAATGCAATTCAGAAGCAGAAACCAACAGGAATAAATGAAAAATAAAAACACGAAATATGGAAAACTGCTATTGTACAGAGATTATTCACCGTGCAGATCCTGAAGTGCAGATGTCTGCAAACACTGATCTGAAGTCTTTCGATTCCAGCATATGTTTTACACCCTCCACCCTTTGTCAGCATCACTAACCACTTTCCTAAATCACGTGAGTATTCGTTTGTTCAGTGAGCGTTCAGTTTGTGTAACTGTTTCTTCGCTAAAGCTGATGCAGAGCAATACATAAAAATGACCACTAGGTGTCACTGTCAAGAGGTTTTGAGGCTCGACACATTGCTTTGACTGTTTCAGTGTTTCACGAAGTCTCGCTCTGCGAAACACTAGCTGGTCTTTAGTTGTCAATTGAAGGATATCAGTGAATCTGCAGTCTGTGTGGGAATGGGAAGATCATTCTACCAGCGAGAAACAATGAATGAAAAGGTTCTGGAAAGTGACTTACAGCCTGGCAGTTATCCCACCCTGACTGGAGGCTCCTGGAAGGGATGTAGACCTCGGTAGCAGGTAAGATGGTGCAGTGCCAGTGGCTCTCCTGTAAGCAAGCATCAGTGATTTGATCTTGATCCGAGCTTCAACTGGTAACCAATGCAGAGAGATAAACAGAGGTGTTACATGGACTCGCTTGGGTTCATTGAAGACCAGATGAGCTGCAGCGTTCGGGATCATCTGTAGAGGATTGAGAGTGCAGGATGGGAGACCATCTAGAAGAGCTTATGTGATCTTTTGACACTGGAAATGGAAATAATTGTGTCCCATATGCTAATGTACTGTATCATACCGTACCGCTCAGTGGAAATGAGCCTCTAGATCCAAAAACCCAAAATCCGACTTGGTGGGATCAAGTCCAAAACTTGTGTGCCTCAGACAAGAGTCAGTTTTAGTATCAGTTCAGTATTCATCTACTCGGGTCTCGGGTCATTAAAAACAAATGTGCTTTTTCAAATGAAGCCAACCAGACAGAGTAAAGAAGCTTTAGGAAACATCACTGCTGACTGCTGATCGGTTTTGCGCGGTAAGAACTCCCCAAGTGAGGTGTAGCGCAGCCCGCCACTAGGAGGCGTTCCTGATGTTTTGATTCGGCACGTGACAGACGCATCGAACTCCAGAACGGTTAGAAAAGCAACATCAGCAAATGTCCTGAGAATAGTTTATAGTTGAAATAATTTATAACGACATATAACGATAATTTATAATTATTTGTAATGTAATTTATCGTGTGCCGAATTAAGTATAATCTTAAACTAAGTTTTAAACGCAGCATTTCGGCTGTTTTTATTCAAAGAGCGCTTGTTTTTAGGTGACTCTTATTTTGACATGTTTTGACGCGTCGCTGTTTCCGACAGTTCCGTCATTCACACACTTCAAACATGGAGTCTATATTTCACGAAAAAGTAAGAATCGCTTCTCATCTGATAATTTACATCAATCATGTCTAGATATTCTCGGAGAGCTTCTCCTGCTGGAGGGCAGATCTGTCGAGTTCAGTCTGCTTCTCCGGCGGGGATATCTGAGGCGCTCGTGGACTTTTATCGAGTGTCAACATCCGACTCGAGCAGACGGTCCTCCACATGTTTATTTACCGCCAGAGTGGCTCCTCTGAGGGGAGCTTCACTGCTGTACCCCACCATACAGCGCTGCAGTGGAGGAGACTCGAACCCTAGACTGATGGCGCTGTGTGTGTGTGTGTGTGTGTGTGTGTGTGTGTGTGTGTGTGTGTGTGTGTGTGTGTGTGTGTGTGTGTGTGTGTGTGTGTCTGTCTGTCTGTCTGTCTGTCTGTCTGTCTGTCTGTCTGTCTGTCTGTCTGTCTGTGTGTGAGACAGAGTGTTTGTGTGCGCGAGGGCAAGAAAGTGTGTATGTTTTGTTGACAGAGATTGTATGAATGTGTGAAAGAGAGATTTAGAGTGTGTGTTACAGCAGGAGGGCTCTGATGATGATGATGATGATGATGATGATGTGTGTATATTGGGTTGTGTGCTCACTGTGTGTGTGTGTGTGTGTGTGTGTGTGTGTGTGTGTGTGTGTGTGTGTGTGCGTGTGTGTGTGTGTGTGTGTGTGTGTGTGTGTATTACAGCAGGAGGGCTCTCTGTGCGCGCAGCACTGCCTGAATAACCTGCTGCAGGGCGAGTACTTCAGCCCGGTGGAGCTCTCCTCTATAGCACAGCAGCTGGATGAGGAGGAGCGCATGCACATGGCGGAGGGAGGAGTGCAGACGGAGGAGTACCGCACATTCCTCCAGGTGCGTACACACACACACACACACACACACACACACCGCTCAGGGTCTCAGTGTAACCTGTTGTGTTCTGTGTGTGCAGCAGCCGTCAGGGAACATGGACGACAGCGGCTTCTTCTCCATCCAGGTCAGATATAGTTACCAGCGACTCATCACAGATACCACAACCTCCAATCAGAAACAGTGACGGTAAAACACAAACCCTCTCCTGTCATTCAGAGCTGCAACACACTCCAGAAACAGTTTCAGGAGCAGTTTAGGGCAGTAAACAGGTGTAATAATGAGGTGATGTCCACAGGTGAGTGTGATTATGATCTGCTACTAAAGCAGCATCAGTACAGGTCTCGTCCTTTAGGAGCAGAGATGGGCCGAGGATGGCCAGTTTGACCACAAATAAGAGAGAAAATGAGTGAACAGATTAAACACAATGCTCCTCAGAGAAAGAGAGGAAGACATGTGGATATTTCACCTTCATCAGTGCAGAACATCATTAAAGATTGAAGAATCTGGAGGAGTTTCAGTGCGTAAAGGACAAGAGCGCAAGCCTAAGCTGAACAACCGTGACCTCCGACCCCTCAGGGGGCGCTGCATCAAGAATCCTCATTCATCTATAAGCCAGATCAGCACATGGGCTCAGGACTACTGCGGTAAACCTTTGACAAGTACCACAATACAGAGTTACATCCACAAACGCCAGCCAAAGCTGTACTGTGCCAAAAGGAAGCCCTATGTTAACAGTGTCCAGAAGCACCGTCCACTTCTCTGGGCTCAGAGGCATCTGGGATGGAGCATCACACAGTGGAGACGTGTACTGTGCTCAGATGAAGCAGTGTTTCAGGTGTTTTTAGGGGAAATGGACGCCGTGTGTTTCTGAGCAAAGAAGAAATGCGGTCCAGACTGTCCAGAAGCCAGGGTCTGTCATGGTCTGGGGTTGTGTCAGTGCCCTTGGCAAAGGTAACCTGCTCTTCTGTGATGCTCTATTAATGCGGAACAGATTCTGGAGCTCAATATGCTGCCTTCTTCTCCAGGGACGCCCATGCAGAGTTCAACAAGACAATGCAGAACCACATTCAGCACACATTACAGAGTCCTGCTGCGGAGGAAGAGGATACAGCTACTGGACTGGCCTGCCTGCAGTCCCGACCCGTCTCCAATAGAGAATGTGTGCTGCATTATGAACAGTGAAGACCCCGTACTGTTGCCCACCTTAAGACTTGAAGAATGGGGCAGAATGACAGCTGAAACTCTTCATCACCGGCTGTCTTCAGTCCCTAAACGTCTTTAAGTGTTGTGAAAAGGAACGGCAGCATTACACAGGGGGAAAAGCTGCACTGAGACGACTCTTATTGAAATGTGTTGCAGAAACCAAAACTGGAAAATGTCTTTAATTAGAGAAACAGTAACGATCATGAGGAACACATTAAATCAGGTTTAAAACTGCACTATTGCACACACACGCCTTTACTGCGGTGAAGAGGAGAGTTTCAACTGTCTCACAATTAAATAAAGTCTTTATACAGATTAAATGTTCACAGTGACCTGTGCGTGTGTGTGTGTGTGTGTGTGTGTGCGCGTGTGTGTGCACGCAGGTGATCAGCAATGCTCTGGGTGTGTGGGGTTTGGAGATCGTCCTCTTCAACAGCAGAGAGTACCAGCAGCTGCTGATGGATCCCATGTGAGTGTGTGTGAGTGCTGTATCCTCAGTGTGAGTGTGTGTGAGTGCTGTATCCTCAGTGTGAGTGTGTGAGAGTGCTGTATCCTCAGTGTGTGTGTGTGAGAGTGCTGTATCCTCAGTGTGTGTGTGTGTGTGAGTGCTGTATCCTCAGTGTGAGTGTGTTTGAGTGCTGTATCCTCAGTGTGTGTGTGTCCTCTGCACACACTCATCTTCTTCTGTTCTCTTTCAGACATGAGAAAGCCTTCATCTGCAACTATAAGGAGCACTGGTTCACTGTGCGCAAGCTGGGACAGCAGGTGTGTGCGTGTGTGTGTGCGTGTGTGTGTGTGTGTGTGCGCGTGTGTGTGTGTGTGTGTGTGTGTGTGTGTGTGTGTGTGTGTGTGTGTGTGTGTGTGTGTGTGGTCAGGGTGAGAGAGGTGTGTGTGTGTGTGTGTGTGGTCAGGGTGAGAGAGGTGTGTGTGTGTGTGTGTGACCTGACTCTCTCTCTCTCTCTGTGTGTCAGTGGTTTAACCTGAACTCTCTGCTGACGGGTCCTGAGCTGATCTCAGACACATACCTGGCCCTGTTCCTCGCACAGCTGCAGCAGGAGGGTAATGCTCATTATCGTGTGTGTGTGTGTGTGTGTGTGTGTGTGTGTGTCCGCTTCAGTGCTGCTCTTGTCCTCCTGCAGGTTACTCTATATTTGTGATTCGGGGGAATCTGCCGGAGTGTGAAGCGGATCAGATTCTGCGCATCATGAGGGTGGAGCAGCAGCAGCGGCCTAAGCTGATCGGAGAGGAGGAGGCGCAGAGGTGCTCTCTCACACACACACACACACACACACACACACACACACACACACACACACACACACTGGAGTCTCCATAATAGAGCACAGCAGCTGATAGTGTGTGTGTGTGTATGTGTGTGTTTTGTCAGGATGTCAGCGCCGCACGCGTCCGACACCACACACACTACAGAGCAGCCGCTGCTGGATGAGGATGAGGAGGAGCTGAGGAAGGCTCTCGCTCTCAGCAGACAAGACCTGCAGGTGGAGGATGAGGAGGCAGACCTGCGCAGAGCCATACAGATGAGCATGCAGGGTGAGGAACACACACACACACTCACTCCCTACATACACAGAGGCTGTAGACTGAAACTGAAGGTGTTAGAGTGCAGTAGTGGATCAGTCCGCTGTAGCTCCTCCTCCTCAGTCCAGCATCTGCTGCTGTTGGGAATGACAGACAGGAGTCCAGCACAGCGGTCAGAGGGATTCTGAGCTGTTCCTCTTCAGAATAGTGTTCAGGTCACTACTGATGCTGCTGGAGGAAAACCTTTCCTGACTCGCTCCTCCAATACACCCAAAATGCTCAATAAGGTTTAACTCAACCCTCACACTGAACACTGAATCCTCCACTCTGCCTCCTTTATCAGCTTGTTTAGCCAAGATGATCTCAGTTTTGGTCCCCAAGGTGATCCAAGTCCCCATGAGTCTGTGTGCATTTAGATTTTAGTCCTCATTGAGTTATTAAAAACCTGTACACACACACACACACACACACACACATTCTCTCTCACACACACACACTCTCGTCCTGTAGGCAGCAGTGATGCGGGATCCTCTGCTCCAGCAGGGGGCAGCGGTGAGAAGCAGACACTCAGTGCAGAGGAGCTGCGCAGGAGGAGACAGGCCTACTTCGACAGGTGAGCACACACACACACACACACACACACACACACACACATCATGCAGACGTGATTATCAGTCAAGAGTAAACACTGAGTGTGTGATCTCTGACAGGCAGCAGAACGCGCAGGACAGCAGCAGCAGCACAGGTAAGAGGAGAGCACACACACACACACACACACACACACAGCACAGCCTTCATTTAAACATCAGAGCAGTCTTAAAGGGTCCGTTCACCCAAAAATGCCCATCCTGCTGTTAGTGTTGTCAGAATAATTAGCAGAATGTTGATGTTTGGGTGTACTGTCCCTTTAAGAGCTGGTCTGAGCGCTCTGCTGTCGGTTTGCAGGCGGCGGGACGGACAGCGGGCCCAAACCCACCCAGTGACGTTGCCGTGGCGACGGTGACAGAAGCACCGCTCGCCCTGAACACGCCCCCTGTGGGGATGATGGGAACGACGCCTCGGCTCAGCACAGCTCCGGCCGGCGGGCTCATTAACGGACGCTCGTTTCGCTTTGCTTGGCCTCTGTGTGTGGAGCGGGACATTCCTCTTCCTCAGACCGCCTTCAGTGCACACCAGAGCCAGGCACGGACACGCCCAAGTGCATTCTGGGACCATTCGGGCTCTACTGGGTTTCTGGATCTTTCCTCTTCTCCTCTGTGATTTACCGTGTGTGTGTGTGCGTGTGTGTGTTTGTGTGTGTGTGTGTGTGTGAGTGTGTTTGATCTATTCACTAATGAAGGTAGACTCTCACGCGCTCTAGGTAGTAAACACTGTGTGCGTGAGGGCGGAGCTCACAGAGGCCGGACCAGAGAATCAACATGTAATGATTTCAACCAATCAGGAGTCTGTGTGATGATTTCAGCCAATCAGGAGTCTCTGTGATGATTTCAGCCAGTCAGAACGCTTCAGTCACTCACGGCTCGTCCCTCAGCCGCTCACAGGCTCTGCTTCTCTTCATTTGATTTCTGTGGTTTGACATTCAGCAATAGTTTGTAAGTGATCTCGATTACTCTTGCACTTCTCTATACACTTCTGTTTTCTTAAATAAAAGACTGGGTTTCCTCAGAGTGGACTTGAAGATGTCAGATGTGCGTTTCGTTAGCGATGAAGTGATCTTATCCTGTACACACCATCACAAACTGTTCATCTTGTCCCAACACGCATCCATTAAGTTCACTAATTGAAGTGTACTGGAAAAACACAATTAAGCTGTCTCTAAACAAGCTCAAGATGTGTGTTCTTCAGCTCGTCTCCCAGTTTAAATGAGCAGGAAGATAATGTTTAGAGTGTGTTAACACTCCCACAGCGGAGGTACATTTACAGATAATACTCTAAACAGTCCCACACTTCTGACTAAATCGTCTAGATAATTAGAAGAATGTTCAACTCTTGATTGACACAATTAAACACAGGCTCCAGTGTTTGGCCTTTCCAGAAAATGATGGGTAAACTGCAGTGGAGATCATGTGTGAACAGACCCTTATTGAGAATACAGGACAATGAATCTCTAAATCTGTAAATCGCTGGATCAGTTTACCGCTGATGCTGTTCCAGTCATTTTAAGGCAGTTTACTATTATTACTGTGTGAGAGTATTATATCCACAACTACTGACTTGATCTCTCTCACCAACAAACTAGTGTGTGTAATGTAGAGTTAAGGAAATATAGATCAAACCACTGATTTTCTAAATGTAAAATGCAATTGTTCTATATTTTTGCCTTGATTATTGTTTTACTTCTTGTTCAGACAGGTATTTCAGGTATTTCACTCCACTTTTTGAACAGACTTTAAGCTCGATCTCATTTTAAAGAAGACAGATGTCAGATTGTAGCTGAAGTGAAAAACGTTCAGGAAAGCATGTGCCTTTGTTTATGAATAAATAAATAAATATAAATGTATAGGTTATTATTATAATATGTATTTTACAAAACATGTTTTAGTCTAAAATTGACAGAAAACCAAAGCTAAATATCTGAACACGTTATATTGCAAATTTGAAGTTGAACTCTCTAACAATGAGCTTTCAGTAATATTTAGTTTGGCCGCAGTACCAGACATGACCTCTAGGTTCATCCAGTTTACATTGCCTCCTATGTTTGGAGAAATATGAACTGTAATTTTTCATACTTTAGACAACATTTGTAGAGTAGACATTAAGTCCTAAAGTAGAATAGGCAGTTTGGTGATATTCGCGTTGAATTTAGCCTCTAAAAACATCCAAACTTGCCTTTGCATGCGAATTATTACTGGTATAATGCAAACGATAACATGTCGCCCATGCCTGTATTGGCGAGGTCTAGACCTCTTCATATGATGGTAAAGAAATGTAAATAGGCTCATTTTGGGGGGTAACTTCATATTATAATGCATTACTTTCAAAAGTAGCTTTCCCCAACACACACACACACACACACACACACACACACACACACACACACAGTGGCTATATGTGACGTAACAGAAAAGCACTGGAGCGGTGCTCTGATCCTGCTTTTAATGGTTGTTGGTGGTCAGTTCTGGCCACTGCTGACCCAGATTGACCCGCTGGGCTGGAAACAGTTTAATTGTTAATAGATAATCTCTGATGTTCACTGAACTTTGTCTCTGTAAACAGTCAAATCACAACACACAGCTCAAGATCTTCATCTGCCGCGTCTGTGTGTGAGTACATATGTTATTTTAAAAGGGCTCTCTATTTTCTTCTGGGTTTTGTCTTTGTTTTAATACTCCTGGATTACCTTTGGCACAGAATTGCTTTGCAGAGAGGTTTTACATGGTCATAAAGAAAGCATGACTAACTGATTGTGCTCTTGTGTAATATGACACTCAGAATATTTTAAACTCAGTATTGATTGCTGTGTATCTGGATCTGTTACTGATGTTATGCATTTCTGTCAACCTTTTTTCAAAGCATTGCTGAGATACTCTTTACTTTAATAGTTTATATGAAGAGTTTCAATGCTGACATATGGTAGTTCATAATAGTTGAAAAGCTTTAGTCAGCGATAAAGGGTATCTAGGCAGTTGTTCTCTCAGAATAAAGCCTGACAGGTTTATCAGCAGCTGTTGTAGAAGACTGAAGGGTTTATTCTGTGAACACAACCCTCTGGATGTACTTTATCCTGATTATTACCCGGCGACTGGCCACAATACCTGACAATTAGACACAGAACATTGATCTGAGCTGTAATAGTAACACAGGTGTCTGTAGCTCCGCCCTTTTCTGAAAAGAACACAATCTCATTTGCATTTAAAGCGACAGTCTCCAAAACGCCACAATTAGGATCAAAGCCTGAAAGGGTCCGTTTCAGAGAGCTGGAGAACATTATCTGTGTGCTATTCTCAGCTCTATGTAAAACACACACACACACTCTAGTCTAGACACAGCTGAGATGCATTTACAGCGTTTAGAAAGGCACATAATAGGTCTCCTTTAACTTCTGTTGTACTTTCATTGTTTTATGGCTCTTTAGGGCATCTAAAATCCTCTTCAGCTCAAGGATTTCCCACAGAGAGTGTGAGATGGAGTTCAGACTTCTGCTCGTCCTCATTTCCTCATGTTTTCTGTGCTTTGCTGAACATAAAGAGCACAAACCTCCTGATATCTCACATCTGGCCTTCAGAAACACAGACTTCGCCATGAACCTCTATCGCAAGATCTCCAGTTTTCATGACAGGAACGTGGTGTTCTCTCCGCTAAGCGTCTCCACTTGTTTCTCGGCGCTCCTGCTGGCGGCGCAGGGCTCCACGCGTACTGAGATACTGAAGGGTCTGAATCTGGAGGCTCTGGATGGAGGAGACCCCCGGCGGGTTCCTGAACTCTTCCAGCAGCTCCACCAGAACATCTCCCTGCAGATGGAGCAGGGCACAGCGCTCTTCCTGGACCAGCGCTTCCACCTGCAGACCAACTTCAGCCAGCAGATCCAGAGGTTCTTCAACGCGGAGGTGCTCAGAGTGGACTTCAGCAAGCCTGCGGTTTGCAGGAGCCTCATCAATGAGTTCGTCAGCAGAAAGACCGGCCGTAAAGTGCTGGAGATGCTGGAGAGCGTGGAGCCGCTCACACAGATGATGCTCCTCAACACCATCTTCTACAAGGGTAAGAGTTACTCCAGACACTGATATCAGCTTCATCTCTGGGATTGAGCTTGTACACTGCTAACCAAAATGCTGTTTTATTCTCGTTTCTTGTCCAAATATCTAAAAACTCTTAATTCAAGAAGCATTTTCCAGACAAGCACAAAATATTGTCTTGATTTAGGAAATTAAGTCAAAATGAAGTGAGTTTTTCCTTAAAACAAGCACAATAATCTGCCAATGGGGGAAGCAGAAGAATCTTACGTCAAGATAAATCAAGATTATTTTGCCTCCCTCATTGGTAGATTATAAAATAATGAGTAAATGCAGATGTTTGTGTGAACTATCCCTTTAAACTCTGTTCTGCAGGTGATTGGGAACGTCCGTTCGACCCCAACAACACCGAAATGAGCCGCTTCTACGTGGACAAATACAACATCGTTCAGGTGCCAATGATGATGCTGGAGGAGAAGTTCTCTGTGGCGGAGGACCGGGATCTGCGCGCTCGAGTGCTGCGTCTGCCGTACCGCGATGGAGCCTCCATGCTGATCCTCCTGCCCACAGCTGAGGCAGACTACACCGCCATCGAGGACGAGATCAGCGCTGAGCGGCTCCACGGCTGGATCAAGAACATGAGGAGAATGTGAGGCACACACAGAAAGAGCAGCAGGGATGCACTCAATCACTGGCCACTGAAAATTATTAGCTGAAATGTTGATTCAGCCGAAACAGAAAAATGGTGGGAAAAGCGTGACTGCGCGACTGAAGAGGCTTTCACACCGCACACAGAAAGCACTTCACTACGGGCCTGTTTACAGCTGCTCACTCACAGTTTTGCATTATTTCTGAAAATGTTTCCCTTTGACCACATGACTGCGTCTCCGTTACATGGACATGATGCCCATCTTCAAGTCAGCCGCTATATGCAAATTTA
>NC_079451.1:182500-190000 GCF_903798145.1 Danio aesculapii | reverse complement strand
TAAATAAAGCACCTTCCTTCTGTACATGGCTGTGGGTATGAGCAGTTTTCTAGTGTTCAGACTTTTACTCAATGATTAAAACACAATTATTGACACATTGATTAGTCAAAAGAGTGTAGTTGTTCAAATAAATGTCTCATTTAAAAAAATCTATTGTAAACCTAAAGACTGTTTTAAAGTGTAATATTTCTGTTAAATCTGTTAAAAATTAACGGTTATTCTGTCTGTCTTTCCCGCTCATAATTTAAAAATTAACAGTTATTCTTTCTGTCTTTCCCGCTCATAATTTAAAAATTAACAGTTATTCTTTCTGTCTTTCCCGCTCATAATTTAAAAATTAACAGTTATTCTGTCTGTCTTTCCCGCTCATAATTTAAAAATTAACGGTTATTTTGTCTGTCTTTCCCGCTCATAATTTAAAAATTAACAGTTATTCTGTTCGCTTTGTTTATTCCGGAAAGTTCTGACAGTCCTAACGTAATGTGAAACTACTTGTTTATGGACCAAGGAGAAAGGCCTGTCCTGTCTGTCAATACATGTTTTAAAAACCTAGACTACGTTATAAAGTCATTATCTGGTGCCTTTTTACACCGTAAAATTAAAGCTTACATGGACAAGTCTTATTTAATCAGATTTTTATTTAATGCCTAAAGAGTAGGCTTTCCTGTTAGAATAACGTTTCATTTCTGTTAAGAAAACTTTCCAAATTAACCATAAGCTAACGTCATAGGAAATAAAAACTAAGATTCTCAGAACTTTGAAGGAACCCAGAATTATTATTAGCAGGGGTATACTTTTTATTTAACGTTTATTTAACGTTTATTTAACGCAAATGTTTGTTGCATTTACCCGGTTTTGACCAGCAGGTGTCGCTAGCATCTGGGGGTTATTTTTTTACAATCTCTGGGAACGCTTTGAAACAGTGAATCACTTTCAAGTAATGTTCAGTTTTTACATGATATGCTTCTCCAGATGTGTCGTATTTCAGTATTTCCATTTACCTGTCGAGTAAAGTCTTGCCGTGTAGTTTCTTGGCTGTAATGTATTTCCTAGGCCGCGGACAGATGACGCTGAGCGAATGCAAGCGTTACTTTCCTCATCGCTGTTTAAGGTGAACCAATCACAGTCGAACTTGGTTACAACAAAATAATTCACATTCAATTTATCATATAAACGTCTTATTTTGAGAAACTGTGAATACAGAAGTCGCTCCCTACGGTATTAAGGAAAACACAAATAAACTTAATCATTTGGTTGTTGTTTTTTCGCGAGCTGATTGGCGGTCTCGCTCTGACGTCATCACGGCCGCGTCCTCGTGCCGCACATGTGCGTGAACTGAAAGACGGACAAGTGAGCTGGTAAGATTTAACTTTAATAACCCATCATATACTGTTTAATAGTCATATTGAATATGATTCGCGCTCATTCAGAGTGTGTCGTGTTTCCTGTCATGGTTTGTCGCAGTGTGTTTAAGCTTAGGAGTAGTGTGAGTGTTTCAGACTGTTGAAGATCGACAGACCTTCACTGCGCCTCAGTAACATCATGAACACATGAGCAAGTTGGTGTACAGTATTACAGGGGTTTCCTCTTTATTAACCGTTATATTGCCTTATTAACACGGTGTATTAGCTTCAGGTGTGTGTACTTGTTAAGCTATAGTTGTGGGGACTTTTATCCAAAGTGACTGACAAATGAGTCCTCGCATATTAAAAGTGTCATGTTCGTTTGAGTTAGTAATGAAGCGCAGATGTACCTGTGGGTTTGGGTTTGGGTTAGGGCAGGGGTTCGGCCACAGACACTATCATTAATCTGACAGAAACACAATGGAAGTCTCATGTCCCCACTAAGATAGGAAAACAAACGTGTGTCTGTGTGTTCGTGTTTTTATACACTGTGGGGACTTGAACCTGAACACACACACACACACACACACACTCATGGGGAATTTGAAGTTGGTTTTGTGTTCAGACTTTCACCTTAACATAATTTCAGAACATTTATTATTTAGTAAATTTCTATTTGGGGAAATAAATCAGCCAATGACAATCAGAGTACGACATTGACAGTCAATGAAACAGTGCTAATGTTGTTTTATAGTAATTCTGGCAGGCAATTTCAGACCAGACCTGCACAATATATAGATTCAGCATCGATATGGCCACGTGATCAGTCACATTACAGGATCTGCACTGTTAAGTCTGGACTAGACCATTTTGAGGGATGTAAACAAAAACAATGGTTTACATTTTTAATTTCTATTGCTGCTGAGAATCCTAAAAGAGCCACATATTGATTATGTATGATCGCTGATTTAACATTAGGTTGGGATTGAATTTCCCCTTGTTACTGTTATGAAATAGTTTGATAACCAGCAGGAACTGTTCATGACATCAGCACATTAACATGGTCTATAGGTCATCATCTGCAGGGGGTTTTGAGGCCTGTGGCCTTTAATAACAATTAATTTGTTGAATTATTTATACAACGAAGACTACGCAGTGTTGTGTTACATTTGATTATTCAATTACTGTATTCCTGAACACTGTTGGACTCCTCTGAGGACAATAAAACACAGTTTATTCCTTCTTTATTGTATTTATCAGTGCTTGTAGATGGTTTATTATACTGTATGCAGATGCACTGCTCTACAGAATCATCCCTTATCAGTCTAGAAGTAGACATTCTTGCCAAATATTAATATTCAAGTCATCTGGTGCAGTTGTGTTCATATCGCAGAACAATAATCATATCGCACTGTCAGATTTTTCCAATATTTACTTCAGAGTAGTGTGGTAAACACTGTAGGGAGCGTGTCACGAGTGGTCACATGGGCTCATAACAGTGCATCATTTATAATTAATCTCTGTTTACATTCTGGGTTTCTATATTACTGCATTTCCTTGCCTTGTACATGTGTAATGACAATAAAGTTAAATATAATATACTTTTATTGAGTCTGAATGTGTGAATATAAACTTCAGCTCAACATGGGGGACTCGAGTCACCTTAAATGAGTCTCCTGCAGGTAAACATGCTCATAAATCAGGCGGATGGAGGATTGTGGAGATGTGGAACTGGAGTTTAGGGAGAATATACAGTACAAACACCACTACAGCTCTGTGTGTGTGTGTGTGTGTGTGTGTGTGTGTGTGTGTGTGTGTGCGTGTGTGTGTGTGTGCAGCAGTGATGAAGGTGAAGAAGGCGAAGGTGAAGACGCCCCGTCCGCGGCTCATCTCCTCCAGGAGGGGTGTGCTGGTCAGAGGGCAGTGGAAGGCAGTGAATGTGGACCCCAGCCTGTTCTCGGATGAAGGGCTGGACGGGCTGGTGTGCTTCGAGGAGCTGACCGATTACTCCCTGGTGGAGCCGGAGAAGGCCCTCACTGAGCACGTGCAGACGGAGAGGCGGAGTCAGAAGAAGAGGAAGACCAATGAGGAGCGTCGGTCTGAAGATGAAGACGGTAGGAGTTCACTTCAGTTTTAACCCTTGTGTGTCTTGCTCGACTCTCCTTTGGGGATGTTGGAGCTGTGTTTGCCCCATTGACCTCCATTATAATCACATTTATCGATTGCTAAGCCATGACAGCAGATAATCCTGCATGCTTGACTGCTGCTGGTTTCCCTGTTATGAAGAGGGATGATGTGTGATCTCTAGTGTTGATCATCAGTGTGCACTGCAATACTAGCTCAGTTTCAGGCTTTCACAGTGTTAAAGAGAGAAGTCCAGAAGAAGTGGACTAAAGACCGTCATTTACAGCTAGCTGTGAGCGCTAATGTGTCCATCTCAGATCTGCTAGAGGAACACACGTCTTATTACCATGTGCAGACCCTGATTAATACTGTCCTGAATTAGTGAATGTATAATGACTGTGATGACCGTGAACCCATGATTATACTGCAGACCATAATAATCAGACCAAAATAATCTATAATAGTTGCAGACCTAGAGGACGGTGTAGCAGACGACGGAGGAAAACCAGAGAAGAAGAAGAAGAAGAAAAACAAACAAGAGGAGGAGGAGACGCTGGAGGAGGAGCAGATCTCAGCAGAGGAGAGTCCTGAGCTGACAACAGAAACACCACAGACCTCCAAGAAGAAGAAGAGGAAGAAGAAGAAGAAGAAGAAGCCGGAGGAGGAGAAGAAGCAGCACGAGGAGGAGAGCAGTGCTGCTGCCGGTGGTGAGGCTGAGTCTGCGCTCCCTCAGAAGAGCCGTCACTGGAGCCGGGCGTCTCTGGAGGCTTCGGGGCCCTCAGACGTGTCCTCCTGGAGGGATCTGCTGGTGCCTGAGCCGGTGCTGAGAGCTCTCGCTGTGCTGGGTTTCTCTGCTCCCACTGCCATACAGGCGCTGGTGCTGCCGCCCGCCATCAGAGACCGACTGGACATACTGGGGGCTGCCGAGACCGGTATGAGAGTGTGTGTGTGTGTGTGTGTCCTCTAGTATGACTCCTCCTGCTGTGTTCTCGTAGCTCTGACTGTCCTCCTCCAGGTAATATGTGAACTCTTCATCCTCTGCTGTTCTCTGTTCTCCGCAGGCAGTGGAAAGACGCTGTGTTTCGGGATCCCCATGATCCACATGATCCTGCAGTGGAGAGAGCAGACGGAGGAGCACAGCACACCTGAGCACACACACACACCTGTGCAGAGCCTCTACCTGCAGGAGGAGGGTGGAGATGATGATGATGATGATGATGATGATGATGATGGAGTTAAAGATGAAGATGATGGAGTTAATGATGATGATGATGGTGCTGAAGGCTGCAGTGCTCCTCTTGATGACCCAAATGGCCAGAATGACCCAGATCCAGCCAGAGGAGTTTGTCGGCCGCTGCTGGGGCTCGTCCTCACTCCCACCAGAGAGCTGGCGGTGCAGGTCAAACACCACATCGACGCCGTGGCTCAGTTCACAGGTCAGTGGATCCCCTCAGGACTGATGACTGTACACTGTTATCCTAAAGCTGTCGGGTGGATTATGGAGGAGCAGTGTGACACACATCCTCACCGTGAACACTACAGTAGAGATTATAATGGCTGTCTTTGCCACCACTGTATGTCAGTGATTGTTTGGTGATTGAACTTCTGTTCAGGTATAAAGACTGCGATTGTGGTTGGTGGGATGGCGCCGCAGAAGCAGCATCGGGTGTTGATGCGCCGGCCCGAGATCATCATCGCCACACCAGGCCGCCTGTGGGAGATGATCAGAGAGAAACACCCACACCTGCAGGACCTGCGCCAGCTGCGGTACATAACCAGAACATGACCTGAACATAACCCGATCATAGCCCAAATATAACATAACCCACCTGTAGGACATGCGGCAACTGCAGTACATAACCAAAATATAACCTGAACATAACCTCAATATAACCTGAACGTAACCAGAACATAACCCAAACATAACCTGATCATAACCAGAACATAACCTAACCCACCTGTAGGAAACTGCAGTACACAATACAACAAGAATACAACCTGAACATAACCAGAGCATAACCAAAGCATAACCTGAACACAACCCGATAATTACCCAAACATAACCAGAACATAACCCAAACATAACCAGCACATAACCCACCTGCACAACATGTGGCAACTGCAGTACGTAACTAGAATATAATCTGAACAAAACATCCCCAAACATAGCGTAACATACCTAACTCACCTGCTGCAACCACAGTACATATCCTGAACATATGCCAAACATAATGTAACATAACCCATCAGCGGAAGTACATAACCTGAACATATCTCAAACATAACCTGAACATAACCTAAACATAACCCACCTGCAGGATATGCAGCAACTTTGGTACATAACCAGAATATACCCTGAACATAACCCAAACAAAACATAACCCACCTGCGGCAGCTACAGTACATAACCTAAACATAACCCAAACATAACCATCACATAATCTGAACATAACCCAATCATAATCGGAACAAAACCCGAACATTACTAGAACATAACCCAAACGTAACAACCACATGTCCCGAACATAACCAGAACCTAACCCAAACATAACCCACCTGCTGGACTTGCGGCAGCTGCGGTACACTCACTGATGCACAACTATAAGCTCACCCATGTAAGATAAGATTTTGACTGTGTCTGTGACGCGTGTCCGCAGGTGTCTGGTTCTGGACGAGGCGGACCGTATGGTGGAGAAGGGCCACTTTGCAGAGCTGGAGAGCCTGCTGGAGCTGCTCAACACGTCTCAGTTCAGCTCCAGGAGGCAGACGTTTGTGTTCTCCGCCACGCTGACGCTGGTGCACAGCCTGCCCTCGCGCCTGCAGCAGAAGAAGAAGAAGCAGCGTCAGGGGGAGCAGCGCAGCAAACTGCAGCTGCTGATGGAGAAGGTGGGCGTCCGAGACAAGCCCAAGATCATCGACCTGACGCGCAAACAGGCCACGGTGGAGACGCTGACGGAGACGCGCATCAGCTGCACCAAGGAGGACAAGGACCTGTTCCTCTACTACTTCCTGCTGCAGTTCCCGGGCCGCAGCATGGTGTTCGCCAACAGCATCGCCTGCATCAAGCGGCTGTACGCCCTGCTGCACCTGCTGGACTGCACACCGCTCATGCTGCACGCTAACATGCACCAGAAGCAGCGGCTCAAGAACCTGGAGCGCTTCGCTGAGAACACACGGTCTGTGTGTGTGTGTGTGAGGGGGCGAGAGAGAGAGTGTGTGTGCATGTGTGTGAACTCTGCAGTGTGTGTGTGTGTGTGCTGATTGTACTCTCCTCCTGCAGGTGTGTTCTCCTCACCACAGATGTCGCCGCTCGAGGACTCGACATCCCCGACGTCCAGCATGTCATTCACTATCAGGTCAGACACACACACACACACACACACACACACACACACACACACACATATTGAAAATTGAAGTCTACATGGTGTCTAATTAACATGTCGCTCGTGTGCGCATCGCTTCAAAAGATGCAAGAGGCAAGTGTATGGGTCAGCCATGTCCGTCAAGCACACGCTTACAGTGAGGCACACTGGAATAGATGAACCGCTGCTGTGACAATGAGCACTAAGCCTTCTCTCTCTCTGTGTGTGTGTGTGTGTGTGTGTGTGTGTGTGTGTGTGTTCAGGTTCCCCGCACCTCAGAGACGTACGTGCACCGCAGCGGGCGGACGGCGCGGGCCACCAGAGAGGGTCTGAGTCTGCTGCTGATCAGCCCTGATGACCTGCTGAACTACAGACGCATCTGCCGCACGCTGGACAAGAGCGAGGAGCTGCCCGTCTTCCCTGTAGAGAGCAAGTGCATGGCGGCGGTCAAGGTGATCACTCACTGATCATCACTAATCCCCACTCATTCACTACTCCCTACAGTAGGCCACTAATGTCGTCCACTTAATGATTAGAGATGTGCTGGAGAAATCTGCTCTCCGGTAAACAGTAATCAGCTGCTCCCTCAGATAGTGCACTATGAAGGGTACAGGGGTGATATCGGATACAGCCGTGTTACAGCAGTGTGTGTGTCCACAGGAGCGTGT
>NC_079451.1:162500-177500 GCF_903798145.1 Danio aesculapii | reverse complement strand
GCCGCTGTAACTGCTGCAGGAGATCCTGTCGGCTGATGCTGAGCGTCTCGTAGCGTCTGATGATGGGCGCCACCAGGTCTGTACCCAACCCTAGATAGTCTGCACAGAAGAGAGCACACTAAGACCAATGACAGCACTGAAGAGCCACTAGCTGTGTTTCCATCCGTCTGTATTTCAGCACATGTTTAATTAAATGTTAATGTCATCATATGTGCAGTAACAGCGTGCGCTGGTGGTTGTGCTGACTGTAAAGCCTCCGTCCTCCATCAGCACAGTGCTTCAGTTCTACTATTACTCTCTCCAGATCATCTTGATCATCTGTCTGCGCTCCCGTCTCACTTGATGATGGAGACGCTGATGATCTGTGCTGCATTACAGTATTGATCATGTATCTGCTGCTCATCAGTGGACGGACCCTCATCTGCTGTGCTCTTACTGTCAGGAAGTAAATCCAGAGTCTTCATCAGGAACTCCTCGAATATCTGATATCTGCTGACCCGCTCCCTCAGACGCATCCGCCTGGTGGAGACACATCATCAGTCTGAGCGTCCCCACTGTGTGTGTGTGTGTGTGTGTGTGTGCGCGCATCACCTGTCCTGCAGTCGCTCCATCTGATTGGCCAGCTCTTCTCTCTCCTCCTCCTTGCTCTGGCTCTGCTGTTTCTCCATCTGGAACTTCTTCATGGCTCTCCTGCGCTTCAGCTCGTTCTCCTCCACAAACCTCTGGAAGCGCTCTGCTCTCTGTCTGCTCTGTGTGTGTCAGGCACATCTGCGTATTAGTGTGTGTGTGTGTGTGTGTGTGTGCAGGGTTACGTGGTTTACCAACTCATATAATGACACGGGTCTGACTCAGTTGTGCTCCAGTAAGCTGGTTTACAGGCGCACCTCGTGTTCCTGTAATTCAGACTGCTTCAGATCATGCCTAATGGGGTCTTCTGCCCCCGGTGTGTGTGTGTGTGTGTGTGAGACCTCCTCCTGTGCGCGCTGCAGTAGCTCTCGTCTCTCCGTCAGGCTCCTCATGCGCTGGTGTATCTGCGCTCGTGTGTGTGTCAGGTGTGTGTCGATGTGTCCAGCTCCTCTCTCTTCTTCAACACCAGTGTGCACTGCAGCGTCCTCACTCCAGACTCCAGGATCATGCTGGGAGACTGCACACGCACACACACACACACCACACAACGCACACACAGCACACACACACGCACACACAGCACGCACACACACACACACACACAGTAATAATCAGTAGTGAACACTGTGCTGCTGAACTCTCCTGCAGGAGCTGTAGTGAGAGCCCGGTGCTCTGGGAGTGTTTGGGTCTTCCCTCATCAGTCCAGCTGCTCTGTGACCCTCAGGAGGAGCTAGCGCAGGACTCAGAGTGATCAGGAGGATGAACACCGCACCAGTCACAGACAAACCTAAAGAGACGAGACTATAAAGCAGAACCAACCGGCTGGAACAGCTCTAACACTGAACACCCTGTGTGATGATGGGGATGAGTTTGAGCTGGCCATCGCTCTCTGGCTCTCTGAAACACACACACACACACACACACACACACAACCGTCAGCTGTGATGAAGATACACTCATTACCTTGAGTGTGAGACGTGTGTGACTTCAGTGCGGTGTTGGGAATTTGCTGATTTATACTGAAGTTAATTAAAAGCAGACACTGCTTAATATTAGCCTGCATCCTCATTCCTGCTGGATCCGGTCAGCCTGTTGTCTTATATTCAGGTTGCTCTGGTGTCTATGTGGTTCATATTAGGGCTGTAACGGGTCACGGTTTATCTGTACGGATCATAACCTACGGTTCAGAACACATGTACCGGTACCTGCTCTCCTCCGGCTGCGGCTGCGTCACGAACACGTTCTTCCTCCGGTTCTCCAGCCGGAGCTCCAGCAGATCCGCCTCCATCCTGAAGCAACGACCGCGACCCGGTCCTGCTGCTCCGACACCGTAGGAAACACTGAGGACGCGCCGCCGTTGTCATGGTGACCGAGCGGAAGTCGAGCCGTAGTTTCCGGTCGCGTCATCCAGAGCTCTGGCTGCATTTACACTGCACTGCCCAAAGTGACTCAGTTCTGATGTGTTTCTCCCATGTGACACAGATCAGATACGGCCCATGTACGTGTAAGCAGGAACAAATCACATGGATTTCCGATTTACTCATATCAGACTCAGGCCTGTTCATATGTGGGTCTGATATGAATGGGATCTGTGAGCTCGTGTCTGCAGTGTGAGCAGGTAGATCAGGCTTTCACCTGTCAATGCGAGCTCGCGTCATTAACACGGTAGAGAAGACAAGTCTGACACTTTCATTTCCGAACAGACTGCAGCAGAGTCCCACACATTAAATCTCACACACCAGGACTGAAAGAGCTTTATATTGTCATACACACAGGTGTTTAAGCGTGTTAACGAGAGAAAGAGCGCGCGCAATGTCCACCACGTGACCAATATAAACAAACATAACACTAGGTTATACATCACACCATGGACATCACATTAGATGACTACTGGTTTAAAAAGCCTATATATCAGAGGAAGATGAACAAATGAGAACCTTTCTACTACAGTAAAAATATATATTTATAAATAAGTATAAACTACAGTAAAAGAGCTTGTTCGAGAGCTTGAACAGATCACACACAGGAATAGAGAATAGACACTCTTTAATGATCAGCTGTTAGTCAGCGCCTGCTCTTTTGCTCATGCTCATTGCGCCTCTGCTGTGTAAATGCAGATGATCAGATACGAGTCACTTTAAAAGATGATGTAAAACAGCTCAGCAAAATAATCAGATCCAGTCACAAAATCATAACTGATCATCAAGATCTGCAGAGTAAATGCAGCCTTTGTTTTATGTGGAACTTTTACCCAGTAAATATCAAACTAGCTCTAATCAATGATTAATAATCAGGTATTTAAAGAGTCCAGCGGTTCAGCAGTACCTGTTTTCTGCCGGCAGGTGGGAGTGGCACTGTCGTCATTCCTTCACAATAATACAGCTGTTTGACGAATCTGAATGGTAACCACTGCTGAAGATGGATATTAGTGTTCACAGTATAAATGTGTAGTTTTGGTCAAATAGAATAACTGTAATCAATCAAATGTGCCTCATATTAATGTAAATACACGCGACTTATTCAGAAAAACGTCAAACTAGCTTTCTAGATATGATAGAGGTCTACATGTTTATCTAGATATGACAGAGGTCTACATGTTTATCTAGATATGACAGAGGTCTACATGTTTATCTAGATATGACAGAGGTCTACATGTTTTTCTAGATATGATAGAGGTCTACATGTTTTTCTAGATATGATAGAGGTCTACATGTTTATCTAGATATGATAGAGGTCTACATGTTTTTCTAGATATGACAGAGGTCTACATGTTTATCTAGATATGACAGAGGTCTACATGCTTATCTAGATATGATAGAGGTCTACATGTTTATCTAGATATGATAGAGGTCTACATGTTTATCTAGATATGATAGAGGTCTACATGTTTATCTAGATATGACAGAGGTCTACATGTTTATCTAGATATGATAGAGGTCTGCATGTTTTATCTAGATATGATAGAGGTTCTACATGTTTATCTAGATATGATAGAGGTCTACATGTTTATCTAGATGATAGAGGTCTACATGTTTATCTAGATATGATAGAGGTCTACATGTTTATCTAGATATGACAGAGGTCTACATGTTTTTCTAGATATGACAGAGGTCTACATGTTTTTCTAGATATGACAGAGGTCTACATGTTTATCTAGATATGACAGAGGTCTACATGTTTTTCTAGATATGACAGAGGTCTGCATGTTTATCTAGATATGATAGAGGTTCTACATGTTTATCTAGATATGATAGAGGTCTACATGTTTATCTAGATATGACAGAGGTCTACATGTTTTTCTAGATATGACAGAGGTCTACATGTTTTTCTAGATATGACAGAGGTCTACATGTTATCTAGATATGACAGAGGTCTACATGTTTTTCTAGATATGACAGAGGTCTACATGTTTATCTAGATATGACAGAGGTTCTACATGTTTATCTAGATATGATGCAGCCAGTCACACCTGTTACTGTAACAGTGAAATCACAGTGAGTTCATGTGTGTAATGAATAAAATGGAAACTTCTTGTATTTAAGTCAGAATTGCGAGATATAAACACAATTCTGAGAAATAAAGTCTGCAGCTGCATAATATAAAAAGTCAGAATCACCACTATATTTCTCAGAATTCTGACAACATACTAAAGGTAAAAAGGTCCGCCCCCTTTAGCAATATTAGTGTTGGATTGTCTCCAGATAAACCACTGTTATACAATGACTTGCCTAATTACCCTAACTTTACCCTAATTACCCTAGTGAAGCCTTTAAATGTCACTTTAAGCTGAATACTAGTGTCTTGAAGAATATCTAGTCTAATATTATGTGCTGTCATCATGATATAGACAATAGACATCAGTGATTAGAGATGAGTTATTAACACTGTTATGATTAGAGATGAGTTATTAACACTGTTATGATTAGAGATGTTCACTCGATGGTCATATTTAAGTATAATTATAATCTGACAGAAGGGTGAATACTTTAGAAACCCCCACGCGTCTGTGGAGACAAAACAGAACAAGGAAAATACTGAATAATGTTGAATTACAGGTCATTTAAGCAGATAATATGATGAAAAGAACATTCCTAATCATAAAGAACAATTATTAGTGTGTGTGTGTGTGTGTGGGTGCGTGTGTGTTTGAAACTGAAGAGAATAGTGTCCTCTATATATGAGTGCAGCTGTAATGAGTCTGATGGCAGTCAAGATAAACACAGCAGAGACTCCATAAAAGGATCTTCATCTGCACCACGCACGCACGCACACACACACACACACACACACAGCACACACCACACACACACACACACACACACACACACACACACACACACACAACAAAAGGAACTTTGATTTTAAACAATAATGTCCTGCTCGCTTCAGTTGATGTGTGTAACGCGTTATACGGATCAGAAGACAAACAGCAGCTGAGTGAGTCCCTGATGAAGTGTGTGTGAGTGTGTGTGAGCCAGCAGAGCTCCCACCAGAAGCCAAACAGTCGCCCAAACACCGCATCAGACGCTGGCTGCGGGGGGTCGTGCTATGGTGTGTTCAGCGGTATTCAGTGCAATTCTCTGGAACCCGGTGTGTGTGTGTGTGGTGTGTGTGTGTGTGTGTGGTGTGTGTGGTCTGTGTGTGTGTGTGTGTGTTTTCCCCTTACAGTAAAACAAAACCTGTTCAGTGTGATGGAAACAGGCTCGCCCGCAGTCTCTCTCTCTCTCTCTCACACACACACACAATCTGATGACGGAATATGCAAATGTGAGCAGGTTATGATCATCACTGTGCGGGGAGAATGTGAGCTATGCTGCAGCAGATGATCTTCAGGATGATCAGAGCACTTCTGGAGGACAGCTTCAGTCATTCTGAGGAATCACTGAGGCTGATCTGAGAACCTGCGCTTTATCTGATCTGGCTCGGCGGAACAGCGTTAGTCAAATAAGGTAAAGCCAGCCCTCACATGTCGACAGATGCTAAAATTAACCCACTGAACAGCTGAATGTGTGTGTGTGAGCGCGCGAGTGTGTGTTCCCTGATGTCCACACACACACACACTCACTCACACGCACGCGCCTTTGTCCGTCCTCGCAGTAACACACACAGGATGACGCGATGTCTCTTATGCCGAATATATTTCAATTATTCAGAACAAACCGACAAAACAGCAAACCACGGCGGCGGAAAACACACACACACCCCTGTGGAGGAGCAGAGGCGCGCCAGGAGCCCGCACAGTGAGTCCCCGAGTGTGTGTGTGTTTATTATAACGCGTTTCTGTATTAATTCATGTGTTCACCACTGTGTTTGTTTAATATGTGTGTATTATGTGTTTATACTGTTTCCTGTGTATGTTTATCGTGTTGACCACTGTGTGTTTATTACTATGTTTACTATTGTGTGTGTTTATTAGTGCTTTTACAGTGTTTGGTGTTTATTAATGTTTAACTACTGTGTTACTATTGTTTATATGTGTTTGCTACTATTTATGTCTTCATTATGTTTACACTCTGTGTTAATTATTGTGTGTGTGTCTGTATCATTAGTGCGTTTAATACTGTATGTATATATGTGTGTGGTGTGTGTTGTGTGTGATCAATTGATTGTGTGATGTTCAGCTGTCATAATCTCTGCTCATCAGGTGTGTATCTGCGGTCTGGTCTGGTCTGTAGTCCTCTTACACCTGCTACTGAATTCATATCATACACACATGAGAAATACGAGAGCGGTAGACAGTAATACTGTCGTGTTTTCTGAAACCGCACCACATTAAAGTGTAGCTATTATACCATATAACCCATTCCATAGTAGGACACAAACATGTAGATCTTCTTTACATGTTAATCATTTCTACATGTGTTTGATCTAAAACTAGTAAGAGTTCACATATTTATTCTGAGAGTCAGAATATTTACAGAAATATCCTTCAACTGCGTACAGACCAATGATTAACAAGACACAAACCAAAATCTGCTCCTCGCTTAAACAACTGCTGTCTACTCAACCTTTCATTCAACTCTAAGATCATTCAATTATAGTTTAGATCTAGAGTAAAAATATCAACAGCTTTAACTAAGATGATGTCATATTGTCTAAATATAGCCTTTACGTATATAAGTTAACGATAACAGAGTTGAGGATAACAGAGTTGAAGATAACAGAGTCGAAGATAACAGATCGAAGATAACAGAGTTGAGGATAACAGAGTTGAGGATAACAGAGTTGAAGATAACAGAGTTGAGGATAACAGAGTTGAGGATAACAGAGTTGAAGATAACAGAGTTGAGGATAACAGAGTTGAGGATAACAGAGTTGAGGATAACAGAGTTGAGGATAACAGAGTTGAGGATAACAGAGTTGAAGATAACAGAGTTGAGGATAACAGAGTCGAAGATAACAGAGTCGAGGATAACAGAGTCGAGGATAACAGAGTTGAGGATAACAGAGTTGACGATAACAGAGTTGACGATAACAGAGTTGAGGATAACAGAGTTGAAGATAACAGAGTTGAGGATAACAGAGTTGAAGATAACAGAGTTGAAGATAACAGAGTTGAGGATAACAGAGTTGAAGATAACAGAGTTGAAGATAACAGAGTTGAGGATAACAGAGTCGAGGATAACAGAGTCGAGGATAACAGAGTTGAAGATAACAGAGTTGAAGATAACAGAGTTGAGGATAACAGAGTTGAAGATAACAGAGTTGAAGATAACAGAGTTGAAGATAACAGAGTCGAGGATAACAGAGTCGAGGATAACAGAGTTGAGGATAACAGAGTTAACGATAACAGAGTTGAGGATAACAGAGTTGAGGATAACAGAGTTGAGGATAACAGAGTCGAGGATAACAGAGTTGAGGATAACAGAGTTGAGGATAACAGAGTTGAAGATAACAGGTTGAGGATAACAGAGTTGAAGATAACAGAGTTGAAGATAACAGAGTTGAGGATAACAGAGTCGAGGATAACAGAGTTGAGGATAACAGAGTTGAAGATAACAGAGTTGATGATAACAGAGTCGAGGATAACAGAGTTGAGGATAACAGAGTTGATGATAACAGAGTTGAGGATAACAGAGTCGAGGATAACAGAGTTGAGGATAACAGTTGAAGATAACAGAGTTGAGGATAACAGAGTTGAGGATAACAGAGTTGAAGATAACAGAGTTGAAGATAACAGAGTTGAGGATAACAGAGTCGAGGATAACAGAGTCGAGGATAACAGAGTTGAGGATAACAGAGTTGAAGATAACAGAGTTGAAGATAACAGAGTTGAAGATAACAGAGTTGAAGATAACAGAGTTGATGATAACAGAGTTGAGGATAACAGAGTCGAGGATAACAGAGTTGAGGATAACAGAGTTGAAGATAACAGAGTTGAAGATAACAGAGTTGAAGATAACAGAGTTGAAGATAACAGAGTTGAGGATAACAGAGTTGAAGATAACAGAGTTGAAGATAACAGAGTTGAGGATAACAGAGTTAACGATAACAGAGTTGAGCATAACAGAGTTGAGGATAACAGAGTTGAGGATAACAGAGTCGAGGATAACAGAGTTGAGGATAACAGAGTTGAAGATAACAGAGTTGAAGATAAAGAGTTGAGGATAACAGAGTTGAAGATAACAGAGTTGAAGATAACAGAGTTGAGGATAACAGAGTCGAGGATAACAGAGTTGAAGATAACAGAGTTGAAGATAACAGAGTTGAAGATAACAGAGTTGAGGATAACAGAGTCGAGGATAACAGAGTTGAGGATAACAGAGTTGAGGATAACAGAGTTGAAGATAACAGAGTTGAAGATAACAGAGTTGAGGATAACAGAGTCGAGGATAACAGAGTTGAGGATAACAGAGTTGAAGATAACAGAGTTGAGGATAACAGAGTCGAGGATAACAGAGTTGAGGATAACAGAGTTGAAGATAACAGAGTTGAAGATAACAGAGTTGAGGATAACAGAGTTGAAGATAACAGAGTTGAAGATAACAGAGTTGAGGATAACAGAGTCGAGGATAACAGAGTTGAGGATAACAGAGTTGAAGATAACAGAGTTGAGGATAACAGAGTTGATGATAACAGAGTCGAGGATAACAGAGTTGAGGATAACAGAGTTGATGATAACAGAGTTGAGGATAACAGAGTCGAGGATAACAGAGTTGAGGATAACAGAGTTGATGATAACAGAGTTGAAGATAACAGAGTTGAGGATAACAGAGTTGAGGATAACAGAGTTGATGATAACAGAGTTGAGGATAACAGAGTCGAGGATAACAGAGTTGAGGATAACAGAGTCGATGATAACAGAGTTGAGGATAACAGAGTCGAAGATAACAGAGTTGAGGATAACAGAGTCGAAGATAACAGAGTTGAGGATAACAGAGTTGAGGATAACAGAGTCGAGGATAACAGAGTTGAGGATAACAGAGTCGAGGATAACAGAGTTGAGGATAACAGAGTTGAGGATAACAGAGTCGAGGATAACAGAGTTGATGATAACAGAGTTGAGGATAACAGAGTCGAGGATAACAGAGTTGAGGATAACAGAGTCGAGGATAACAGAGTTGAGGATAACAGAGTTAACGATAACAGAGTTGAGGATAACAGAGTTGAAGATAACAGAGTTGAGGATAACAGAGTCGAGGATAACAGAGTTGAGGATAACAGAGTTGATGATAACAGAGTTGAGGATAACAGAGTCGAGGATAACAGAGTTGAGGATAACAGAGTTGAAGATAACAGAGTTGAGGATAACAGAGTTGAGGATAACAGAGTTGATGATAACAGAGTTGAGGATAACAGAGTCGAGGATAACAGAGTCGAGGATAACAGAGTCGAGGATAACAGAGTCGAGGATAACAGAGTCGAGGATAACAGAGTCGAGGATAACAGAGTCGAGGATAACAGAGTCGAGGATAACAGAGTTGAGGATAACAGAGTCGAGGATAACAGAGTTGAGGATAACAGAGTTGAGGATAACAGAGTTGAGGATAACAGAGTCGAGGATAACAGAGTTGATGATAACAGAGTCGAGGATAACAGAGTTGATGATAACAGAGTCGAGGATAACAGAGTTGAGGATAACAGAGTTCACAGTGTTAGTCTTTAGTATATGGTGACCTGAGTCTCAGTGTTTGTCCAGATGTGTTCTTGATCAGACATTAGAGAAGTGTTAAGAAACAGTGTTTAATCTACTCAGCTCAGTAGAGAATGTGTGCAGTCAGAGCTGGTGTCGGTGTGTATAGTGGAGCAGTAATGTGCTGGTGTTTCCTCAGACCGGGACCCAGCGGGACTGAAGCACTGGACAGGATGACTGGATGCCGCTGCATGAAGCTGCTCACCGTGGACAGAAACACTGCCTTCAGGCTCTGCTGAGAGGTCAGATGTTCACACTCACACACACACACTCATCAAACTAGCTGAGTCCTTATCTAAGTCCCATTATGCTCAGACATTCTGTTTGAATAGGGAAACACATTTTGTGAAATGTAATCTCCAATAAAGTGAAACAGCAGCTGTGTGGTCAAGTTTGGTCAGTGAATGTGGAAACGAGATCACGACACCAACCTGCTTCATGGCTTTTCTGTTCAATGTCCTCTGAATAACGCCTCGTGCTGCTCTTCTGAAGTAATTCTGCACTGTAGTCTTGATGCTGAATCTCCTCTAGATATGACAGCGACTCTCTTCGTTTGCTAGTCTGTGGTCAGTCGAGTGGTCTCCGTCATGTGATGTGTGTTTGACAGAACAGGCCTCTGCTCTGAAGTCTCTGTACAGTCACAGAGCTTTATCTTCCCACATGCTGGTACAGACCTATACTGAAATATCCTGAAATGAGCGTGTGTGTGTGTGTGTGTCAGAGGGCCAGGTGTGTGTGGACAAGCGCACTCTTCAGGAGGACAGCGCTGATGCTGGCGGTGCAGGCGCGGCAGCTGGAGTGTGTGCGGATCCTTCTGGAAGCCGGAGCGGATCCTGATATCTGCAACAAGAGCAAAGAGACGCCGCTCTATAAGGGTGAGAGAGAGAGAGAGAGAGAGAGAGAGAGAGAGAGAGAGAGAGAGAGAGAGAGAGAGTGTGTGTCTTGAGAGTGAGTGTTTGTGTAAGAGTAAGAGAGTGTGTGTGTTTGTGAATGAGAGCTGACGTCTGGTACTGTGTGTGTGTGGACGCACTAACGACTGCTGTGTGTGTGTGCAGCGTGTGAGCAGGAGTGTGTGCAGACGGTGGAGGTGTTGCTGCAGCGTGGCGCAGTGGTGGACCAGCGGTGTGTGCGTGGTCGCTCCGCTCTGCATGCGGCTGCAGGACGAGGCTGTGTGCAGATCTGTGCGTGTTTGCTGCGTGCCGGAGCCTCCAGAGACGCACGCTGCGCTCAACTCAACACACACCGCTGTAGAGGCTGCGCGACATGGACACACAGACACTCTGGAGCTGCTCATGCGGAATGGTACTAACACACACACACACAGTAAACCACATGCACAGCGGTACTTAACACTACTGCAACACACAGACACTGATTAGCAGAACCAAACACGCTGTGGTACTCAACACTACTGCATACACACACACACACACACACAGCAGTAATCAACACACTATATCCTGTATAGTCCAGAAGTATAGGCTGGTGTGTAGAAGCTGAGGTCATCTGTTGTGTGTGTGTGTGTGTGTGTATTCAGGAGCCGCGGTGGATCTGCAGACGTGTGACGGACACACAGCTTTAATGGAGGCCTGCAGACACGGACACACAGATGCAGTGCGAGTACTGCTCAAACACCACGCAGACACACATCGCGCCTCTGCTGACGGACTGCTGCCGCTGCACATGGCCAGTCAACACGGACACCACCAGTGAGAGGAACACACCACGCACACACACCAACACATCGAGACCATCTTCAAGTTCATCAAAGCCCAGATTAAACTTGCTCTCTCTGTGGGACTCTTATTTGAAACAGGCAGATGGAGAGTTTAGTGTTCTCTGTATGATGTGAAGCGATTCACAACACAAAATGCAGGATATACAGATTAAACATGTATTCAGCGCCCACACTGCAGAGGCGTACGATCTGCGTAACTGTGTGCTTTGTTAGTTTAACATGCAGCATTCCTATTGTGTGTGTGTGTGTGTCTGCAGTGTGCGTCAGGAGTTTGTGTAGTGTTAATATCGTAATATAGCTGGCGAAGCAAAATTGACCCGGACAGACAACACATGAACATTCATTCATTTTCCTTCAGCTTAGTCCTTTTATTCATCAGGGGTCGCCACAGCGGAATGAACCGCCAACTATTACAGCATATGTTTTACACAGCGGATGCCCTTCCAGCTGCAACCCAGTACTGGGAAACACCCATACACACACACTCAGACACTACGGCCAGTTTAGTTGATCAATTCCCCTATAGCGCATGTGTTTGGACTGTGGGGGAAACCGGAGCACCCGGAGGAAACCCACGCCAACACGGGGAGAACATGCAAACTCCACACAGAAACACCAACTGACCCAGCCGAGACTCGAAATAGGGGCCTTCTTGCTGTGAGGCCACAGTGCTGACCACTGCACCATATATTGGGAGAAGTCACCAAACTTTAAGATGAAAACACATCGCTCAGAGTTCTGCTGTTAAAATGGTGCTAAATCAGGAGTCAGGAGTGTTAAATGTGTGTGTGTGTGTGTGTGTGTTCATCTGCAGGATCGTGTCTATACTGCTGCCGATCACCAGCCGCTGGAGGCTCCGTCAGAGCGGGATCTCCCCTCTGCATCTGGCGGCGGAGCAGGGTCACCTGCGGGTTCTGGAGCTGCTGATCGGCTCGGGCTGTGATGTGAACAGCAGGCTGTCAGACGAGCGCTCCGCTGTGTTTGCGGACCGCCGGGTGTCTCCGCTGTACTGCGCAGTGGCCGCCGGGAGGACAGAAGCGGCCGCCGCACTGCTGCGTGCCGGAGCGGACCCCGAGCTGGACCCCTTCAGCCCGCTGCTGCTGGCGGCCCGGCAGGCCTGTGTACGCACAGTGGAGCTGCTGCTGCGGAGCGGAGCGCACGCTAACACACACCCGCCCGCACACAACACCACATTCCCTGCGGCACTGCTGCACACACACCAGCTGGAGGTGCTGCGGGAGCTGCTGGAGCACGGCTGCGACGCACACGCCTGCTTCACCTGCAGAACACACTCGCAGGAGGAGGACACACTCGCAGAACACACACCACACCGCCAAGATCACGGTAATGTCACACACACACTCGCAGAACACACACCACACACCGCCAAGATCACGGTAATGACACACACCACACACACTCACAGAACACACACCGCCAAGATCACGGTAATGTCACACACACACACACTCACAGAACACACACACACAACACACCGCCAAGATCACGGTAATGACACACACCACACACACTCACAGAACACACACCACACACCGCCAAGATCACGGAAATGTCACACACACACACACACACTCACAGAACACACACACAACACACCGCCAAGATCACGGTAATGACACACACCACACACACTCACAGAACACACACCGCCAAGATCACGGTAATGACACACACACACTCGCAGAACACACACCACCAAGATCACGGTAATGACACACACACACTCGCAGAACACACACCGCCAAGATCACGGTAATGACACACACACACACTCGCAGAACACACACACCGCCAAGATCACGGAAATGTCACACACACACACTGCCAAGATCACAGTAATGACACACACACCACACACTCGCAGAACACACACCGCCAAGATCACGGTAATTACACACAAACACACACTGCCAAGATCACGGTAATGACACACACACACACACACTTGTAGGATGCACTCGCAGAACACACATCACACACTGTGAAAATCATGTTAATGACTGACACACACACACTTGCAGGAGGAGGACTGTGTATATGTGCTGTTCAGTCTGGTCTGCTTTAGTGATGTGTGTGTGTGTGTGTGTTCTCCTGCAGTTCTGTGAGTGGCTCTGCTCGTCCCGCTCTGCTCCCTCTGCTGGCCGTCTGGTGGATCTGCTGCTGGATTATGTAGGGAATGTTCAGCTCTGCGGCCGGATCTCCAGCCTGCTCCGGGACACAGCGCAGTGGCCCAGCATAGAGGAGAAGACCTGTGAGTGTCATCAGCAACACTGCTATACACACTGTCCTCACACACACACACGCACACACACACGGACTATCTGCTATAGTAATCTGAAAAAAAGAGTAAAGCATTAATTTAACCAACATTAATGACCCAAACACCCTCAACACATTTATATCTGATCGTTTTGGTTGCTGTGATGTCTGTTCCTCCAGCATTCTTCAGATATCTCCTTTTCTGTTCAGCAGAAGAAACGTTTAGATGCGTGTGAGGAAATGTTCATCTTGTGTGAACTGCCCCTTTAAGATGAGCAGATGTTCTCAGATCAGCACTGTGAATGATGTCTGAATGCTGACCTGTGTGTGTGTGTGTGTGTGTGTGTGTGCAGCGTCTCCTCGAGCCCTGATGCACCTCTGTCGGCTGCAGATCCGTCATCAGCTCGGCACACACAGACTCTTTGGCACAGAATTGCTTTGCAGAGAGGTTTTACATGGTCATAAAGAAAGCATGACTAACTGATTGTGCTCTTGTGTAATATGACACTCAGAATATTTTAAACTCAGTATTGATTGCTGTGTATCTGGATCTGTTACTGATGTTATGCATTTCTGTCAACCTTTTTTCAAAGCATTGCTGAGATACTCTTTACTTTAATAGTTTATATGAAGAGTTTCAATGCTGACATATGGTAGTTCATAATAGTTGAAAAGCTTTAGTCAGCGATAAAGGGTATCTAGGCAGTTGTTCTCTCAGAATAAAGCCTGACAGGTTTATCAGCAGCTGTTGTAGAAGACTGAAGGGTTTATTCTGTGAACACAACCCTCTGGATGTACTTTATCCTGATTATTACCCGGCGACTGGCCACAATACCTGACAATTAGACACAGAACATTGATCTGAGCTGTAATAGTAACACAGGTGTCTGTAGCTCCGCCCTTTTCTGAAAAGAGCACAATCTCATTTGCATTTAAAGCGACAGTCTCCAAAACGCCACAATTAGGATCAAAGCCTGAAAGGGTCCGTTTCAGAGAGCTGGAGAACATTATCTGTGTGCTATTCTCAGCTCTATGTAAAACACACACACACTCTAGTCTAGACACAGCTGAGATGCATTTACAGCGTTTAGAAAGGCACATAATAGGTCTCCTTTAACTTCTGTTGTACTTTCATTGTTTTATGGCTCTTTGGGCATCTAAAATCCTCTTCAGCTCAAGGATTTCCCACAGAGAGTGTGAGATGGAGTTCAGACTTCTGCTC
>NC_079451.1:150000-157500 GCF_903798145.1 Danio aesculapii | reverse complement strand
ACGCTGAGCGAATGCAAGCGTTACTTTCCTCATCGCTGTTTAAGGTGAACCAATCACAGTCGAACTTGGTTACAACAAAATAATTCACATTCAATTTATCATAAACGTCTTATTTTGAGAAACTGTGAATACAGAAGTCGCTCCCTACGGTATTAAGGAAAACACAAACTTAATCATTTGGTTGTTGTTTTTTCGCGAGCTGATTGGCGGTCTCGCTCTGACGTCATCACGGCCGCGTCCTCGTGCCGCACATGTGCGTGAACTGAAAGACGGACAAGTGAGCTGGTAAGATTTAACTTTAATAACCCATCATATACTGTTTAATAGTCATATTGAATATGATTCGCGCTCATTCAGAGTGTGTCGTGTTTCCTGTCATGGTTTGTCGCAGTGTGTTTAAGCTTAGGAGTAGTGTGAGTGTTTCAGACTGTTGAAGATCGACAGACCTTCACTGCGCCTCAGTAACATCATGAACACATGAGCAAGTTGGTGTACAGTATTACAGGGGTTTCCTCTTTATTAACCGTTATATTGCCTTATTAACACGGTGTATTAGCTTCAGGTGTGTGTACTTGTTAAGCTATAGTTGTGGGGACTTTTATCCAAAGTGACTGACAAATGAGTCCTCGCATATTAAAAGTGTCATGTTCGTTTGAGTTAGTAATGAAGCGCAGATGTACCTGTGGGTTTGGGTTTGGGTTAGGGCAGGGGTTCGGCCACAGACACTATCATTAATCTGACAGAAACACAATGGAAGTCTCATGTCCCCACTAAGATAGGAAAACAAACGTGTGTCTGTGTGTTCGTGTTTTTATACACTGTGGGGACTTGAACCTGAACACACACACACACACACACTCATGGGGAATTTGAAGTTGGTTTTGTGTTCAGACTTTCACCTTAACATAATTTCAGAACATTTATTATTTAGTAAATTTCTATTTGGGGAAATAAATCAGCCAATGACAATCAGAGTACGACATTGACAGTCAATGAAACAGTGCTAATGTTGTTTTATAGTAATTCTGGCAGGCAATTTCAGACCAGACCTGCACAATATATAGATTCAGCATCGATATGGCCACGTGATCAGTCACATTACAGGATCTGCACTGTTAAGTCTGGACTAGACCATTTTGAGGGATGTAAACAAAAACAATGGTTTACATTTTTAATTTCTATTGCTGCTGAGAATCCTAAAAGAGCCACATATTGATTATGTATGATCGCTGATTTAACATTAGGTTGGGATTGAATTTCCCCTTGTTACTGTTATGAAATAGTTTGATAACCAGCAGGAACTGTTCATGACATCAGCACATTAACATGGTCTATAGGTCATCATCTGCAGGGGGTTTTGAGGCCTGTGGCCTTTAATAACAATTAATTTGTTGAATTATTTATACAACGAAGACTACGCAGTGTTGTGTTACATTTGATTATTCAATTACTGTATTCCTGAACACTGTTGGACCTCCTCTGAGGACATAAAACACAGTTTTTATTCCTTCTTTATTGTATTTATCAGTGCTTGTAGATGGTTATTATACTGTATGCAGATGCAGCTGCTCTACAGAATCATCCCTTATCAGTCTAGAAGTAGACATTCTTGCCAATATTAATATTCAAGTCATCTGGTGCAGTTTGTGTTCATATCGAGAAACAATAATACTATCGACACTGTCAGATTTTTCCAATATTTACTTCAGAGTAGTGTGGTAAACACTGTAGGGAGCGTGTCACGATTGTCACATGGGCTCATAACGTGCATCATTTATAATTAATCTCTGTTTACATTCTGGGTTTCTATATTACTGCATTTCCTTGCCTTGTACATGTGTAATGACAATAAAGTTAAATATAATATACTTTTATTGAGTCTGAATGTGTGGAATATAAACTTCAGCTCAACATGGGGGACTCGATGTCACCTTAAATGAGTCTCCTGCAGGTAAACATGCTCATAAATCAGGCGGATGGAGGATTGTGGAGATGTGGAACTGGAGTTTAGGGAGGAATATACAGTACAAACACCACTACAGCTCTGTGTGTGTGTGTGTGTGTGTGTGTGTGTGTGTGTGTGTGTGTGCGTGTGTGTGTGTGTGCGAGCGTGATGAAGGTGAAGAAGGCGAAGGTGAAGACGCCCCGTCCGCGGCTCATCTCCTCAGGAGGGGTGTGCTGGTCAGAGGGCAGTGGAAGCAGTGAATGTGGACCCCAGCCTGTTCTCGGATGAAGGGCTGGACGGGCTGGTGGTGCTTCGAGGAGCTGACCGATTACTCCCTGGTGGAGCCGGAGAAGGCCCGTCACTGAGCACGTGCAGACGGAGAGGCGGGAGTCAGAAGAAGAGGAAGACCAATGAGGAGCGTCGGTCTGAAGATGAAGACGGTAGGAGTTCACTTCAGTTTTAACCCTTGTGTGTCTTGCTCGACTCTCCTTTGGGGATGTTGGAGCTGTGTTTGCCCCATTGACCTCCATTATAATCACATTTATCGATTGCTAAGCCATGACAGCAGATAATCCTGCATGCTTGACTGCTGCTGGTTTCCCTGTTATGAAGAGGGATGATGTGTGATCTCTAGTGTTGATCATCAGTGTGCACTGCAATACTAGCTCAGTTTCAGGCTTTCACAGTGTTAAAGAGAGAAGTCCAGAAGAAGTGGACTAAAGAACCGTCATTTACAGCTAGCTGTGAGCGCTAATGTGTCCATCTTCAGATCTGCTAGAGGAACACACGTCTTATTACCATGTGCAGACCCTGATTTAATACTGTTCCTGAATTAGTGAATGTATAATGACTGTGATGACCGTGAACCCGTGATTATACTGCAGACCATATAATCAGACCAAAATAATCTATAATAGTTGCAGACCTAGAGGACGGTGTAGCAGACGACGGAGGAAAACCAGAGGAAGAAGAAGAAGAAGAAAAACAAACAAGAGGAGGAGGAGACGCTGGAGGAGGAGCAGATCTCAGCAGAGGAGAGTCCTGAGCTGACAACAGAAACACCACAGACTCCAAGAAGAAGAAGAGGAAGAAGAAGAAGAAGAAGAAGCCGGAGGAGGAGAAGAAGCAGCACGAGGAGGAGAGCAGTGCTGCTGCCGGTGGTGAGGCTGAGTCTGCGCTCCCTCAGAAGAGCCGTCACTGGAGCCGGGCGTCTCTGGAGGCTTCGGGGCCCTCAGACGTGTCCTCCTGGAGGGATCTGCTGGTGCCTGAGCCGGTGCTGAGAGCTCTCGCTGTGCTGGGTTTCTCTGCTCCCACTGCCATACAGGCGCTGGTGCTGCCGCCCGCCATCAGAGACCGACTGGACATACTGGGGGCTGCCGAGACCGGTATGAGAGTGTGTGTGTGTGTGTGTGTCCTCTAGTATGACTTCCTCCTGCTGTGTTCTCGTAGCTCTGACTGTCCTCCTCCAGTAATATGTGAACTCTTCATCCTCTGCTGTTCTCTTGTTCTCCGCAGGCAGTGGAAAGACGCTGTGTTTCGGGATCCCCATGATCCACATGATCCTGCAGTGGAGAGAGCAGACGGAGGAGCACAGCACACCTGAGCACACACACACACCTGTGCAGAGCCTCTACCTGCAGGAGGAGGGTGGAGATGATGATGATGATGATGATATGATGATGATGGAGTTAAAGATGAAGATGATGGAGTTAATGATGATGATGATGGTGCTGAAGCTGCAGTGCTCCTCTTGATGACCCAAATGGCCAGAATGACCCAGATCCAGCCAGAGGAGTGTGTCGGCCGCTGCTGGGGCTCGTCCTCACTCCCACAGAGAGCTGGCGGTGCAGGTCAAACACCACATCGACGCCGTGGCTCAGTTCACAGGTCAGTGGATCCCCTCAGACTGATGACTGTACACTGTTATCCTAAAGCTGTCGGTGGGATTATGGAGGAGCAGTGTGGACACACATCCTCAGCCGTGAACACTACAGTAGAGAATGATAATGGCTGTCTTTGCCACCACTGTATGTCAGTGATTGTTTGGTGATTGAACTTCTGTTCAGGTATAAAGACTGCGATTGTGGTTGGTGGGAATGGCGCCGCAAAAGCAGCATCGGGTGTTGATGCGCCGGCCCGAGATCATCATCGCCACACCAGGCCGCCTGTGGGAGATGATCAGAGAGAAACACCCACACCTGCAGGACCTGCGCCAGCTGCGGTACATAACCAGAACATGACCTGAACATAACCCGATCATAGCCCAAATATAACATAACCACCTGTAGGACATGGCGGCAACTGCAGTACATAACCAAAATATAACCTGAACATAACCTCAATATAACCTGAACAGTAACCAGAACATAACCCAAACATAACCTGATCATAACCAGAACATAACCTAACCCACCTGTAGGAAACTGCAGTACACAATACAACAAGAATACAACCTGAACATAACCAGAGCATAACCAAAGCATAACCTGAACACAACCCGATAATTACCCAAACATAACCAGAACATAACCCAAACATAACCAGCACATAACCCACCTGCACAACATGTGGCAACTGCAGTACGTAACTAGAATATAATCTGAACAAAACATCCCCAAACATAGCGTAACATACCTAACTCACCTGCTGCAACCACAGTACATATCCTGAACATATGCCAAACATAATGTAACATAACCCATCAGCGGAAGTACATAACCTGAACATATCTCAAACATAACCTGAACATAACCTAAACATAACCCACCTGCAGGATATGCAGCAACTTTGGTACATAACCAGAATATACCCTGAACATAACCCAAACAAAACATAACCCACCTGCGGCAGCTACAGTACATAACCTAAACATAACCCAACATAACCATCACATAATCTGAACATAACCCAATCATAATCGGAACAAAACCCGAACATTACTAGAACATAACCCAAACGTAACAACCACATGTCCCGAACATAACCAGAACCTAACCCAAACATAACCCACCTGCTGGACTTGCGGCAGCTGCGGTACACTCACTGATGCACAACTATAAGCTCACCCATGTAAGATAAGATTTTGACTGTGTCTGTGACGCGTGTCCGCAGGTGTCTGGTTCTGGACGAGGCGGACCGGTATGGTGGAGAAGGGCCACTTTGCAGAGCTGGAGAGCCTGCTGGAGCTGCTCAACCGTCTCAGTTCAGCTCCAGGAGGCAGACGTTTGTGTTCTCCGCCACGCTGACGCTGGTGCCACAGCCTGCCCTCGCGCCTGCAGCAGAAGAAGAAGAAGCAGCGTCAGGGGGAGCAGCGCAGCAAACTGCAGCTGCTGATGGAGAAGGTGGGCGTCCGAGACAAGCCCAAGATCATCGACCTGACGCGCAAACAGGCCACGGTGGAGACGCTGACGGAGACGCGCATCAGCTGCACCAAGGAGGACAAGGACCTGTTCCTCTACTACTTCCTGCTGCAGTTCCCGGGCCGCAGCATGGTGTTCGCCAACAGCATCGCCTGCATCAAGCGGCTGTACGCCCTGCTGCACCTGCTGGACTGCACACCGCTCATGCTGCACGCTAACATGCACCAGAAGCAGCGGCTCAAGAACCTGGAGCGCTTCGCTGAGAACACACGGTCTGTGTGTGTGTGTGTGAGGGGGCGAGAGAGAGAGTGTGTGTGCATGTGTGTGAACTCTGCAGTGTGTGTGTGTGTGTGTGCTGATTGTACTCTCCTCCTGCAGGTGTGTTCTCCTCACCACAGATGTCGCCGCTCGAGGACTCGACATCCCCGACGTCCAGCATGTCATTCACTATCAGGTCAGACACACACACACACACACACACACACACACACACACACACACATATTGAAAATTGAAGTCTACATGGTGTCTAATTAACATGTCGCTCGTGTGCGCATCGCTTCAAAAGATGCAAGAGGCAAGTGTATGGGTCAGCCATGTCCGTCAAGCACACGCTTACAGTGAGGCACACTGGAATAGATGAACCGCTGCTGTGAGAATGAGCACTAAGCCTTCTCTCTCTCTGTGTGTGTGTGTGTGTGTGTGTGTGTGTGTGTTCAGGTTCCCCGCACCTCAGAGACGTACGTGCACCGCAGCGGGCGGACGGCGCGGGCCACCAGAGAGGGTCTGAGTCTGCTGCTGATCAGCCCTGATGACCTGCTGAACTACAGACGCATCTGCCGCACGCTGGACAAGAGCGAGGAGCTGCCCGTCTTCCCTGTAGAGAGCAAGTGCATGGCGGCGGTCAAGGTGATCACTCACTGATCATCACTAATCCCCACTCATTCACTACTCCCTACAGTAGGCCACTAATGTCGTCCACTTAATGATTAGAGATGTGCTGGAGAAATCTGCTCTCCGGTAAACAGTAATCAGCTGCTCCCTCAGATAGTGCACTATGAAGGGTACAGGGGTGATATCGGATACAGCCGTGTTACAGCAGTGTGTGTGTCCACAGGAGCGTGTGGATCTGGCCCACCGCATCGAGAAGATGGAGTACTTCCACAGCCGGGAGACGCAGCACAACTCCTGGGTCCGGCAGGCGGCTGAAGCCATGGACATCGATGTGGACGACGAGCTGCTGATGGGTACGAGATTCTGCTGTCTAGAGAGGGTCGATATGCAAGAGTTATTAGAACTATCTGAACACTACTCCAGTGAGTCCCTTCACGAGTCCAGGAGGAAAGAGAATGCTAAGATGGCAGATATAGCTGCATGCTGTAGGTGGCGCTGTGTAGCCTGCAGTGAGCTCAGGTGTATTATCTGAGGCTAGATTAATGATGCTAGTGTGCTCGCTGTGCTGATGACAGTGTTTACTTGACTTTTTTACTTCCTTTCACATGGCTGTTTCTAGATCAGGGGTGTCAAACGTCCTGGAGGGCCACAGCCCTGCTCCAACACACTTACTCAATTAGTCTGATCAGGTGTGTTCAATCAGGGTAAACTAAACTGTGCAGAGCTGCGGCCCTCCACACCGCTGTTCAAAACGGACCAACACAAGTCCTGTAGAGGAGCTCTAGACACATCATTGGTCAGAGGTCCACTCTTTTATTCCAGGATTCAGCTTATGTTAATTTAGCTTCTATGATGAGCAAGAAGATGTTATTATAAGATGAAGAGGTGCGCTGTGATATGGGGATGACCTGCCCCGGTTGCACCACAGGGCGATGCTATAGGTTAGAACAGCACCAGTGTCCTTTAAACCCTTTTGGAGCATTACTGTCAGATGATCTGATGTGTTGTTGTGTGTGTGTGTGTGTGTGTGCGTGTGTGTGTGTGTGCGTGTGTGTGTGTGTGTGTGTGTGTGTGTGTGTGTGTGTGTGTGTGTGTGTGTGTGTGTGTGTGTGTGTGTGTGTGTGTGCGTGTGTGTGCGTGTTTCAGGATCCTCTAAAGGTGAGGATGAGGAGCGCGAGCAGCAGCGGGAGAAGCAGATGCTGAGGAAACAGCTGAAGATCCTGATCTCACAGCCCGTCTTCAGGAGTCAGATGAAGACCAGATACCCCACACAGATGGGCAAACTACTGCTGCCCACGCTGC
>NC_079451.1:100000-145000 GCF_903798145.1 Danio aesculapii | reverse complement strand
CCAGTGTGCACTGCAGCGTCCTCACTCCAGACTCCAGGATCATGCTGGGAGACTGCACACGCACACACACACACACACACACGCACACACGCACACACACACACACACACACGCACACACGCACGCACACACACACACACACAGTAATAATCAGTAGTGAACACTGTGCTGCTGAACTCTCCTGCAGGAGCTGTAGTGAGAGCCCGGTGCTCTGGGAGTGTTTGGGTCTTCCCTCATCAGTCCAGCTGCTCTGTGACCCTCAGGAGGAGCTAGCGCAGGACTCAGAGTGATCAGGAGGATGAACACCGCACCAGTCACAGACAAACTAAAGAGACGAGACTATAAAGCAGAACCAACCGGCTGGAACAGCTCTAACACTGAACACACCTGTGTGATGATGGGGATGAGTTTGAGCTGGCCATCGCTCTCTGGCTCTCTGAAACACACACACACACACACACACACACACACCGTCAGCTGTGATGAAGATACACTCATTACCTTGAGTGTGAGACGTGTGTGCTTCAGTGCGGTGTTGGGAATTTGCTGATTTATACTGAAGTTAATTAAAAGCAGACACTGCTTAATATTAGCCTGCATCCTCATTCCTGCTGGATCCGGTCAGCCTGTTGTCTTATATTCAGGTTGCTCTGGTGTCTATATGTGGTTCATATTAGGGCTGTAACGGGTCACGGTTTATCTGTACGGATCATAACCTACGGTTCAGAACACATGTACCGGTACCTGCTCTCCTCCGGCTGCGGCTGCGTCACGAACACGTTCTTCCTCCGGTTCTCCAGCCGGAGCTCCAGCAGATCCGCCTCCATCCTGAAGCAACGACCGCGACCCGGTCCTGCTGCTCCGACACCGTAGGAAACACTGAGGACGCGCCGCCGTTGTCATGGTGACCGAGCGGAAGTCGAGCCGTAGTTTCCGGTCGCGTCATCCAGAGCTCTGGCTGCATTTACACTGCACTGCCCAAAAGTGACTCAGTTCTGATGTGTTTCTCCCATGTGACACAGATCAGATACGGCCCATGTACGTGTAAGCAGGAACAAATCACATGGATTCCGATTTACTCATATCAGACTCAGGCCTTGTTCATATGTGGGTCTGATATGAATGGGATCTGTGAGCTCGTGTCTGCAGTGTGAGCAGGTAGATCAGGCTTTCACCTGTCAATGCGAGTCTCGCGTCATTAAACACGGTAGAGAAAGACAAGTCTGACACTTTCATTTCCGAACAGACTTCAGCAGAGTCCCACACATTAAATCTCACACACCAGGACTGAAAGAGCTTTATATTGTCATACACACAGGTGTTTAAGCGTGTTAACGAGAGAAAGAGCGCGCGCAATGTCCACCACGTGACCAATATAAACCAACATAACACTAGGTTATACATCACACCATGGACATCACATTAAGATGACTACTGGTTTAAAAAGCCTATATATCAGAGGAAGATGAACAAATGAGAACCTTTCTACTACAGTAAAAATATATATTTATAAATAAGTATAAACTACAGTAAAAGAGCTGTGAACAGATCACACACAGGAATAGAGAATAGAGCACTCTTTAATGATCAGCTGTTAGTCAGCGCCTGCTCTTTTGCTCCTGCTCATTGCGCCTCTGCTGTGTAAATGCAGATGATCAGATACGAGTCACTTTAAAAGATGATGTAAACAGCTCAGCAAAATAATCAGATCCAGTCACAAAATCAGAACTGATCATCAAGATCTGCAGAGTAAATGCAGCCTTTGTTTTATGTGGAACTTTACCCAGTAAATATCAAACTAGCTCTAATCAATGATTAATAATCAGGTATTTAAAGAGTCCGCGGTTCAGCAGTACCTGTTTCTGCCGGCAGGTGGGAGTGGCACTGTCGTCATTCCTTCACAATAATACAGCTGTTTGACGAATCTGAATGGTAACCACTGCTGAAGATGGATATTAGTGTTCACAGTATAAATGTGTAGTTTTGGTCAAATAGAATAACTGTAATCAATCAAATGTGCCTCATATTAATGTAAATACACGCGACTTATTCAGAAAAACGTCAAACTAGCTTTCTAGATATGATAGAGGTCTACATGTTTATCTAGATATGACAGAGGTCTACATGTTTATCTAGATATGACAGAGGTCTACATGTTTTTCTAGATATGATAGAGGTCTACATGTTTATCTAGATATGATAGAGGTCTACATGTTTTTCTAGATATGACAGAGGTCTACATGTTTATCTAGATATGACAGAGGTCTACATGCTTATCTAGATATGATAGAGGTCTACATGTTTATCTAGATATGATAGAGGTCTACATGTTTATCTAGATATGATAGAGGTCTACATGTTTATCTAGATATGACAGAGGTCTACATGTTTATCTAGATATGATAGAGGTCTGCATGTTTATCTAGATATGATAGAGGTCTACATGTTTATCTAGATATGATAGAGGTCTACATGTTTATCTAGATATGATAGAGGTCTACATGTTTATCTAGATATGATAGAGGTCTACATGTTTATCTAGATATGACAGAGGTCTACATGTTTTTCTAGATATGACAGAGGTCTACATGTTTTTCTAGATATGACAGAGGTCTACATGTTTATCTAGATATGACAGAGGTCTACATGTTTTTCTAGATATGACAGAGGTCTGCATGTTTATCTAGATATGATAGAGGTCTACATGTTTATCTAGATATGATAGAGGTCTACATGTTTATCTAGATATGACAGAGGTCTACATGTTTTTCTAGATATGACAGAGGTCTACATGTTTTTCTAGATATGACAGAGGTCTACATGTTTATCTAGATATGACAGAGGTCTACATGTTTTTCTAGATATGACAGAGGTCTACATGTTTATCTAGATATGACAGAGGTCTACATGTTTATCTAGATATGATGCAGCCAGTCACACCTGTTACTGTAACAGTGAAATCACAGTGAGTTCATGTGTGTAATGAATAAAATGGAAACTTCTTGTATTTAAGTCAGAATTGCGAGATATAAACACAATTCTGAGAAATAAAGTCTGCAGCTGCATAATATAAAAAGTCAGAATCACCACTATATTTCTCAGAATTCTGACAACATACTAAAGGTAAAAAGGTCCGCCCCCTTTAGCAATATTAGTGTTGGATTGTCTCCAGAATAAACCACTGTTATACAATGACTTGCCTAATTACCCTAACTTTACCCTAATTACCCTAGTGAAGCCTTTAAATGTCACTTTAAGCTGAATACTAGTGTCTTGAAGAATATCTAGTCTAATATTATGTGCTGTCATCATGATATAGACAATAGACATCAGTGATTAGAGATGAGTTATTAACACTGTTATGATTAGAGATGAGTTATTAACACTGTTATGATTAGAGATGTTCACTCGATGGTCATATTTAAGTATAATTATAATCTGACAGAAGGGTGAATACTTTAGAAACCCCCACGCGTCTGTGGAGACAAAACAGAACAAGGAAAATACTGAATAATGTTGAATTACAGGTCATTTAAGCAGATAATATGATGAAAAGAACATTCCTAATCATAAAGAACAATTATTAGTGTGTGTGTGTGTGTGTGTGTGCGTGTGTGTGTTGAAACTGAAGAGAATAGTGTCTCTATATATGAGTGCAGCTGTAATGAGTCTGAGTGCAGTCAAGATAAACACAGCAGAGACTCCATAAAAGGAGCTTCATCTGCACCACGCACGCACGCACACACACACACACACACACACACACACACACACACACACACACACACACACACACACACACACACACACACACAACAAAAGGAACTTTGATTTTAAACAATAATGTCCTGCTCGCTTCAGTTGATGTGTGTAACGCGTTATACGGAGCAGAAGACAAACAGCAGCTGAGTGAGTCCCTGATGAAGTGTGTGTGAGTGTGTGTGATCCAGCAGAGCTCCCACCAGAAGCCAAACAGTCGCCCAAACACCGCTCAGACGCTGGCTGCGGGGGTCGTGCTATGGTGTGTTCAGCGGTATTCAGTGCAATTCTCTGGAACCCGGTGTGTGTGTGTGTGTGTGTGTGTGTGTGTGTGTGTGTGTGTGTCTGTGTGTGTGTGTGTGTGTTTTCCCCTTACAGTAAAACAAAACCTGTTCAGTGTGATGGAAACAGGCTCGCCCGCAGTCTCTCTCTCTCTCTCTCACACACACACACAGATCTGATGACGGAATATGCAAATGTGAGCAGGTTTATGATCATCACTGTGCGGGAGAATGTGAGCTATGCTGCAGCAGATGATCTTCAGGATGATCAGAGCACTTCTGGAGGACAGCTTCAGTCATTCTGAGGAATCCACTGAGGCTGATCTGAGACCTGCGCTTATCTGATCTGCTCGGCGGAACAGCGTTAGTCAAATAAGGTAAAGCCAGCCCTCACATGTCGACAGATGCTAAAATTAACCCACTGAACAGCTGAATGTGTGTGTGTGAGCGCGCGAGTGTGTGTTCCCTGATGTCCACACACACACACACTCACTCACACGCACGCGCCTTTGTCCGTCCTCGCAGTAACACACACAGGATGACGCGATTCTCTTATGCCGAATATATTTCATTATTCAGAACAAACGACAAAACAGCAAACCCACGGCGGCGGAAAACACACACACACCCCTGTGGAGGAGCAGAGGCGCGCCAGGAGCCCGCACAGTGAGTCCCCGAGTGTGTGTGTGTTTATTATAACGCGTTTCTGTATTAATTCATGTGTTCACCACTGTGTTTGTTTAATATGTGTGTATTATTGTGTTTAGTACTGTTTCCTGTGTATGTTTATCGTGTTTACCACTGTGTGTTTATTACTATGTTTACTATTGTGTGTGTTTATTAGTGCTTTTACAGTGTTTGTGTTTATTAATGTTTACTACTGTGTTTACTATTGTTTATATGTGTTTGCTACTATGTATGTCTTCATTATGTTTACATCTGTGTTAATTATTGTGTGTGTGTCTGTATCATTAAGTGCGTTTAATACTGTATGTATATATGTGTGTGTGTGTGTTGTGTGTGATCAATTGATTGTGTGATGTTCAGCTGTCATAAATCTCTGCTCATCATGTGTGTATCTGCTGTCTGGTCTGGTCTGTAGTCTCTTACACCTGCTACTGAATTCATATCACTACACACATGAGAAATACGAGAGCGGTAGACAGTAAATACTGTCGTGTTTCTGAACCGCACCACATTAAAGTGTAGCTATTATACCATATAACCCATTCCATAGTAGGACACAAACATGTAGATCTTCTTTACATGTTAATCATTTCTACATGTGTTGATCTAAAACTAGTAAGAGTTCACATATTTATTCTGAGAGTCAGAATATTTACAGAAATATCCTTCAACTGCGGTACAGACCAATGATTAACAAGACACAAACCAAAATCTGCTCCTCGCTTAAACAACTGCTGTCTACTCAACCTTTCATTCAACTCTAAGATCATTCAATTATAGTTTAGATCTAGAGTAAAAATATCAACAGCTTTAACTAAGATGATGTCATATTGTCTAAATATAGCCTTTACGTATATAAGTTAACGATAACAGAGTTGAGGATAACAGAGTTGAAGATAACAGAGTCGAAGATAACAGAGTCGAAGATAACAGAGTTGAGGATAACAGAGTTGAGGATAACAGAGTTGAAGATAACAGAGTTGAGGATAACAGAGTTGAGGATAACAGAGTTGAAGATAACAGAGTTGAGGATAACAGAGTTGAGGATAACAGAGTTGAGGATAACAGAGTTGAGGATAACAGAGTTGAGGATAACAGAGTTGAAGATAACAGAGTTGAGGATAACAGAGTCGAAGATAACAGAGTCGAGGATAACAGAGTCGAGGATAACAGAGTTGAGGATAACAGAGTTGACGATAACAGAGTTGACGATAACAGAGTTGAGGATAACAGAGTTGAAGATAACAGAGTTGAGGATAACAGAGTTGAAGATAACAGAGTTGAAGATAACAGAGTTGAGGATAACAGAGTTGAAGATAACAGAGTTGAAGATAACAGAGTTGAGGATAACAGAGTCGAGGATAACAGAGTCGAGGATAACAGAGTTGAAGATAACAGAGTTGAAGATAACAGAGTTGAGGATAACAGAGTTGAAGATAACAGAGTTGAAGATAACAGAGTTGAAGATAACAGAGTCGAGGATAACAGAGTCGAGGATAACAGAGTTGAGGATAACAGAGTTAACGATAACAGAGTTGAGGATAACAGAGTTGAGGATAACAGAGTTGAGGATAACAGAGTCGAGGATAACAGAGTTGAGGATAACAGAGTTGAAGATAACAGAGTTGAAGATAACAGAGTTGAGGATAACAGAGTTGAAGATAACAGAGTTGAAGATAACAGAGTTGAGGATAACAGAGTCGAGGATAACAGAGTTGAGGATAACAGAGTTGAAGATAACAGAGTTGATGATAACAGAGTCGAGGATAACAGAGTTGAGGATAACAGAGTTGATGATAACAGAGTTGAGGATAACAGAGTCGAGGATAACAGAGTTGAGGATAACAGAGTTGAAGATAACAGAGTTGAAGATAACAGAGTTGAGGATAACAGAGTTGAAGATAACAGAGTTGAAGATAACAGAGTTGAGGATAACAGAGTCGAGGATAACAGAGTCGAGGATAACAGAGTTGAGGATAACAGAGTTGAAGATAACAGAGTTGAAGATAACAGAGTTGAAGATAACAGAGTTGAAGATAACAGAGTTGATGATAACAGAGTTGAGGATAACAGAGTCGAGGATAACAGAGTTGAGGATAACAGAGTTGAAGATAACAGAGTTGAAGATAACAGAGTTGAAGATAACAGAGTTGAAGATAACAGAGTTGAGGATAACAGAGTTGAAGATAACAGAGTTGAAGATAACAGAGTTGAGGATAACAGAGTTAACGATAACAGAGTTGAGCATAACAGAGTTGAGGATAACAGAGTTGAGGATAACAGAGTCGAGGATAACAGAGTTGAGGATAACAGAGTTGAAGATAACAGAGTTGAAGATAACAGAGTTGAGGATAACAGAGTTGAAGATAACAGAGTTGAAGATAACAGAGTTGAGGATAACAGAGTCGAGGATAACAGAGTTGAAGATAACAGAGTTGAAGATAACAGAGTTGAAGATAACAGAGTTGAGGATAACAGAGTCGAGGATAACAGAGTTGAGGATAACAGAGTTGAGGATAACAGAGTTGAAGATAACAGAGTTGAAGATAACAGAGTTGAGGATAACAGAGTCGAGGATAACAGAGTTGAGGATAACAGAGTTGAAGATAACAGAGTTGAGGATAACAGAGTCGAGGATAACAGAGTTGAGGATAACAGAGTTGAAGATAACAGAGTTGAAGATAACAGAGTTGAGGATAACAGAGTTGAAGATAACAGAGTTGAAGATAACAGAGTTGAGGATAACAGAGTCGAGGATAACAGAGTTGAGGATAACAGAGTTGAAGATAACAGAGTTGAGGATAACAGAGTTGATGATAACAGAGTCGAGGATAACAGAGTTGAGGATAACAGAGTTGATGATAACAGAGTTGAGGATAACAGAGTCGAGGATAACAGAGTTGAGGATAACAGAGTTGATGATAACAGAGTTGAAGATAACAGAGTTGAGGATAACAGAGTTGAGGATAACAGAGTTGATGATAACAGAGTTGAGGATAACAGAGTCGAGGATAACAGAGTTGAGGATAACAGAGTCGATGATAACAGAGTTGAGGATAACAGAGTCGAAGATAACAGAGTTGAGGATAACAGAGTCGAAGATAACAGAGTTGAGGATAACAGAGTTGAGGATAACAGAGTCGAGGATAACAGAGTTGAGGATAACAGAGTCGAGGATAACAGAGTTGAGGATAACAGAGTTGAGGATAACAGAGTCGAGGATAACAGAGTTGATGATAACAGAGTTGAGGATAACAGAGTCGAGGATAACAGAGTTGAGGATAACAGAGTCGAGGATAACAGAGTTGAGGATAACAGAGTTAACGATAACAGAGTTGAGGATAACAGAGTTGAAGATAACAGAGTTGAGGATAACAGAGTCGAGGATAACAGAGTTGAGGATAACAGAGTTGATGATAACAGAGTTGAGGATAACAGAGTCGAGGATAACAGAGTTGAGGATAACAGAGTTGAAGATAACAGAGTTGAGGATAACAGAGTTGAGGATAACAGAGTTGATGATAACAGAGTTGAGGATAACAGAGTCGAGGATAACAGAGTTGAGGATAACAGAGTTGAAGATAACAGAGTCGAGGATAACAGAGTCGAGGATAACAGAGTCGAGGATAACAGAGTCGAGGATAACAGAGTTGAGGATAACAGAGTTGAGGATAACAGAGTCGAGGATAACAGAGTTGAGGATAACAGAGTTGAGGATAACAGAGTTGAAGATAACAGAGTCGAGGATAACAGAGTTGATGATAACAGAGTCGAGGATAACAGAGTTGATGATAACAGAGTCGAGGATAACAGAGTTGAGGATAACAGAGTTCACAGTGTTAGTCTTTAGTATATGGTGACCTGAGTCTCAGTGTTTGTCCAGATGTGTTCTTGATCAGACATTAGAGAAGTGTTAAGAAACAGTGTTTAATCTACTCAGCTCAGTAGAGAATGTGTGCAGTCAGAGCTGGTGTCGGTGTGTATAGTGGAGCAGTAATGTGCTGGTGTTTTCCTCAGACCGGGACCCAGCGGGACTGAAGCACTGGACAGGGATGACTGGATGCCGCTGCATGAAGCTGCTCACCGTGGACAGAAACACTGCCTTCAGGCTCTGCTGAGAGGTCAGATGTTCACACTCACACACACACACTCATCAAACTAGCTGAGTCCTTATCTAAGTCCCATTATGCTCAGACATTCTGTTTGAATAGGGAAACACATTTTGTGAAATGTAATCTCCAATAAAGTGAAACAGCAGCTGTGTGGTCAAGTTTGGTCAGTGAATGTGGAAACGAGATCACGACACCAACCTGCTTCATGGCTTTTCTGTTCACATGTCCTCTGAATAACGCCTCGTGCTGCTCTTCTGAAGTAATTCTGCACTGTAGTCTTGATGCTGAATCTCCTCTAGATATGACAGCGACTCTCTTCGTTTGCTAGTCTGTGGTCAGTCGAGTGGTCTCCGTCATGTGATGTGTGTTTGACAGAACAGGCCTCTGCTCTGAAGTCTCTGTACAGTCACAGAGCTTTATCTTCTCCACATGCTGGTACAGACCTATACTGAAATATCCTGAAATGAGCGTGTGTGTGTGTGTGTGTGTCAGAGGGCCAGGTGTGTGTGGACAAGCGCACTCTTCAGGAGGAGACAGCGCTGATGCTGGCGGTGCAGGCGCGGCAGCTGGAGTGTGTGCGGATCCTTCTGGAAGCCGGAGCGGATCCTGATATCTGCAACAAGAGCAAAGAGACGCCGCTCTATAAGGGTGAGGAGAGAGAGAGAGAGAGAGAGAGAGAGAGAGAGAGAGAGAGAGAGAGAGAGAGAGAGAGTGTGTGTCTTGAGAGTGAGTGTTTGTGTAAGAGTAAGAGAGTGTGTGTGTTTGTGAATGAGAGCTGACGTCTGGTACTGTGTGTGTGTGGACGCACTAACGACTGCTGTGTGTGTGTGCAGCGTGTGAGCAGGAGTGTGTGCAGACGGTGGAGGTGTTGCTGCAGCGTGGCGCAGTGGTGGACCAGCGGTGTGTGCGTGGTCGCTCCGCTCTGCATGCGGCTGCAGGACGAGGCTGTGTGCAGATCTGTGCGTGTTTGCTGCGTGCCGGAGCCTCCAGAGACGCACGCTGCGCTCAACTCAACACACCCGCTGTAGAGGCTGCGCGACATGGACACACAGACACTCTGGAGCTGCTCATGCGGAATGGTACTAACACACACACACACAGTAAAACCACATGCACAGCGGTACTTAACACTACTGCAACACACAGACACTGATTAGCAGAACCAAACACGCTGTGGTACTCAACACTACTGCATACACACACACACACACACACAGCAGTAATCAACACACTATATCCTGTATAGTCCAGAAGTATAGGCTGGTGTGTAGAAGCTGAGGTCATCTGTTGTGTGTGTGTGTGTGTGTGTGTATTCAGGAGCCGCGGTGGATCTGCAGACGTGTGACGGACACACAGCTTTAATGGAGGCCTGCAGACACGGACACACAGATGCAGTGCGAGTACTGCTCAAACACCACGCAGACACACATCGCGCCTCTGCTGACGGACTGCTGCCGCTGCACATGGCCAGTCAACACGGACACCACCAGTGAGAGGAACACACACACGCACACACACACAACACATCGAGACCATCTTCAAGTTCATCAAAGCCCAGATTAAACTTGCTCTCTCTGTGGGACTCTTATTTTGAAACAGGCAGATGGAGAGTTTAGTGTTCTCTGTATGATGTGAAGCGATTCACAACACAAAATGCAGGATATACAGATTAAACATGTATTCAGCGCCACACTGCAGAGGCGTACGATCTGCGTAACTGTGTGCTTTGTTAGTTTAACATGCAGCATTCCTATTGTGTGTGTGTGTGTGTCTGCAGTGTGCGTCAGGAGTTTGTGTAGTGTTAATATCGTAATATAGCTGGCGAAGCAAAATTGACCCGGACAGACAACACATGAACATTCATTCATTTTCCTTCAGCTTAGTCCTTTTATTCATCAGGGGTCGCCACAGCGGAATGAACCGCCAACTATTACAGCATATGTTTTACACAGCGGATGCCCTTCCAGCTGCAACCCAGTACTGGGAAACACCCATACACACACACTCAGACACTACGGCCAGTTTAGTTGATCAATTCCCCTATAGCGCATGTGTTTGGACTGTGGGGGAAACCGGAGCACCCGGAGGAAACCCACGCCAACACGGGGAGAACATGCAAACTCCACACAGAAACACCAACTGACCCAGCCGAGACTCGAAATAGGGGCCTTCTTGCTGTGAGGCCACAGTGCTGACCACTGCACCATATATTGGGAGAAGTCACCAAACTTCAAGATGAAAACACATCGCTCAGAGTTCTGCTGTTAAAATGGTGCTAAATCAGGAGTCAGGAGTGTTAAATGTGTGTGTGTGTGTGTGTTCATCTGCAGGATCGTGTCTATACTGCTGCCGATCACCAGCCGCTGGAGGCTCCGTCAGAGCGGGATCTCCCCTCTGCATCTGGCGGCGGAGCAGGGTCACCTGCGGGTTCTGGAGCTGCTGATCGGCTCGGGCTGTGATGTGAACAGCAGGCTGTCAGACGAGCGCTCCGCTGTGTTTGCGGACCGCCGGGTGTCTCCGCTGTACTGCGCAGTGGCCGCCGGGAGGACAGAAGCGGCCGCCGCACTGCTGCGTGCCGGAGCGGACCCCGAGCTGGACCCCTTCAGCCCGCTGCTGCTGGCGGCCCGGCAGGCCTGTGTACGCACAGTGGAGCTGCTGCTGCGGAGCGGAGCGCACGCTAACACACACCCGCCCGCACACAACACCACATTCCCTGCGGCACTGCTGCACACACACCAGCTGGAGGTGCTGCGGGAGCTGCTGGAGCACGGCTGCGACGCACACGCCTGCTTCACCTGCAGAACACACTCGCAGGAGGAGGACACACTCGCAGAACACACACCACACACCGCCAAGATCACGGTAATGTCACACACACACTCGCAGAACACACACCACACACCGCCAAGATCACGGTAATGACACACACCACACACACTCACAGAACACACACCGCCAAGATCACGGTAATGTCACACACACACACACTCACAGAACACACACACAACACACCGCCAAGATCACGGTAATGACACACACCACACACACTCACAGAACACACACCACACACCGCCAAGATCACGGAAATGTCACACACACACACACACACTCACAGAACACACACACAACACACCGCCAAGATCACGGTAATGACACACACCACACACACTCACAGAACACACACCGCCAAGATCACGGTAATGACACACACACACTCGCAGAACACACACCACCAAGATCACGGTAATGACACACACACACTCGCAGAACACACACCGCCAAGATCACGGTAATGACACACACACACACACTCGCAGAACACACACCGCCAAGATCACGGTAATGACACACACACACACTGCCAAGATCACAGTAATGACACACACACACACACACTCGCAGAACACACACCGCCAAGATCACGGTAATTACACACAAAACACACACTGAGAAGATCACGGTAATGACACACACACACACACACTTGTAGGATGCACTCGCAGAACACACATCACACACTGTGAAAATCATGTTAATGACTGACACACACACACTTGCAGGAGGAGGACTGTGTATATGTGCTGTTCAGTCTGGTCTGCTTTAGTGATGTGTGTGTGTGTGTGTGTGTTCTCCTGCAGTTCTGTGAGTGGCTCTGCTCGTCCCGCTCTGCTCCCTCTGCTGGCCGTCTGGTGGATCTGCTGCTGGATTATGTAGGGAATGTTCAGCTCTGCGGCCGGATCTCCAGCCTGCTCCGGGACACAGCGCAGTGGCCCAGCATAGAGGAGAAGACCTGTGAGTGTCATCAGCAACACTGCTATACACACTGTCCTCACACACACACACGCACACACACACACGCGGATATCTGCTATAGTAATCTGAAAAAAAGAGTAAAGCATTAATTTAACCAACATTAATGACCCAAACACCCTCAACACATTTATATCTGATCGTTTTGGTTGCTGTGATGTCTGTTCCTCCAGCATTCTTCAGAATATCTCCTTTTCTGTTCAGCAGAAGAAACGTTTAGATGCGTGTGAGGAAATGTTCATCTTGTGTGAACTGCCCCTTTAAGATGAGCAGATGTTCTCAGATCAGCACTGTGAATGATGTCTGAATGCTGACCTGTGTGTGTGTGTGTGTGTGTGTGTGTGCAGCGTCTCCTCGAGCCCTGATGCACCTCTGTCGGCTGCAGATCCGTCATCAGCTCGGCACACACAGACTCAGCACCATCCGCTCGCTGCCACTGCCTGAACGCATGCAGAGATATCTGACATCCAGAGCCTCCGACACACACACACACACACCTCTGAGGCGGTGTGTGTTTAGACCAGAGGACCATCATCATCGGTGAAGACACTGCTATAAACACACTCCTGAACTCAAGAGAAGCAGACTCAGTAACAGCAGGTGCGTGGGCTGTCTCTTTAAATACTGAAGCTCTGATTGGGTTTGTTCATATCTGACAACCCAACACTATTAGTGCATTAAAGCAACTTTAACACCAACAGCCAATCAGAATCCCTCCTGCTCATCAGAGCTTTAGAATTTAAAGAGACAGACAGCAGAATAACACAGTGATGTGGACACTAATACAGTGATCAATACCATGATCAATACCATGATCATTCCTGTGGGGAACAGACCCTCAACACTGATTCACTAATGCTGGATATTTACAAACGGGTGCTCGTCAGAGTTTTGTGTGATTTCCTTTATTTATAACATTAATTTATGATCTTGAACACTTTTAGGTATTCCTCCTGTGTGTGTGTGTGTGTGTGTGTGTGTGTGTGTGTGTGTGTGTGATGATGTGCAAATACACTGAGAATAAAGCAGTGTGTCCTTCAGTGAGCAGAGTGTGTCAAGAGTCCATCATTACCAGCTTTAATGAGCTCATTTAGCACAGCATCTGGATTATCAACAGGATTAGTACAGCAGCGCCCCATGAGGACATCTGATATATGGCGGTATATGAACACACACACACGCACACACACACACGCACACACACACACACACACACACACACACACACACACACACACACACACACACACACACACACACACACACACACACAACACACACACAGAACAGTCAATGAATGAGCACTGTTCAATAGTTTTAGCACAACTTTGACAGTTTTGATCCACTTCAAATGTTGACTACCGAATATATGTATAGTATAGTACATATAGTAAAGTATATATATATAGTAGTTTGCTAGAATTATTCGCTCCTTTGAAATCATTTTTAATTATTTCCAGTGTTGCTTAACAGAGATGTTTTTTTTCCAACGCACAACGAATAGTTTTAATAACTAATTTCTATTGACAGTACATCATATTTTACAAAAAAATAGTGTTCAGCTTAAAGTGCAAAAGTTAGGGTAATTAGGGTAAAGTTAGGGTAATTAGGGTAAAGTTAGGGTAATTAGGGTAAAGTTAGGGTAATTAGGTAAGTCATTGTATAACAGTGGTTTATTCTGGAGACAATCCAACACTAATATTGCTGAATATTGACCTTAAAATGGTTTAAAATGTATAAACTGCTTTAATTCTCGCCACACTCAAATAAATAAGATATTTCCTGCAGAGACACATATATAGGGAAATGGTTGCTGCTAGAAAAGATCCAGCTGGAGGCCAGAAGGTTAAAGAATTATTATGTATTGTATTTTATTAACATCTACCCCTGCCTTCAGTAATATATAATAATAATAATAATCATTGTACAGGGTCACAAAAGCTGTGCTATATTGACGTTTGTATCCACAGCTGTATCCCTTCTAGACTCTCCTGTTAAACAGCACTGAAGATATATTGGACTTTAACTCTGTTTGTAGATAATATTGTCGAACATATACTTACATATTTGTACTTCCGATCATTGGGAAAATAGTAGTGAACATCATTTTCCCAATATTTGGACTTCTGTGTTGTGTAATCGTCATGTCGTGTGCATATATTGCCGTATATCAGACTTCTTCACAGGTCAACTAAAAGCAATAAATAATCTCTAGACTGTAAAACAATAATCACACTGTTCTCCTCTACTGTTAAACGCACACACAGTCGACAGAGAACAGACCAATCATCAGCCAGCAAACTAATCAGAAGTCCAATCCAGAACAGTCCACTCCAGCTGCACGGAGGTCTTCCTAATCCAGGCTCACCGGAGCACCGAGTGCCCTGTAAACTACATCTGTTTATCAACGGTTCCCTGTTCACATGTGTGTATTAGCGGTGGTGAACTGCATTATGGGATGTTGATCTGTCCACTTCTGATGTTGATAACTCAACTCTACAGTTTAACACAGAGACTTTTACTGACATTTCAGTAAAACTATAATCAGAAATAATCTGTAGAGAAATAAAGTGTGTATAATAACAGAACATGAGCTGCAGATCATCACAATGTGTCTGTAGTGTAATATACAACACCAACACACACTATACAGCACTGCACACCATCACACATGTGCAGGAAACACACTTATACACACTGATCAAGGTTAGTTGTTGTTGGAGGAATGATCAACATCCCATAATGACACTCAACAGCACAAATAAACTGGGGAAATAAATGAATCCCAAAATACAGAAACTGCTGATTAAAGTTGTGTGATGAAGCTGCATCAGTGCAGAAGTGCTCGGAGGATCGGGAAACTGATCAAATGAGTCCAGATCTGGGTTAGTTCAGTCCAGATCCGGGCTCTAGATGAAGCCGAACACACTGAAGATGGAGGATGCTGCGGTGGGTTTGGTGGGGATGGGTTTGATGACCACATGCGTGCTGTTCCTCTGCTGTGCGTCGCTGCAGATCTGCGCTGGTTCCCCGGTGTTGGGTTTGCTCCTGAACGCTGCGTCGGGGAACAGAAAGCGGCTGTGGAGCGAGCGGTACTGGAGCGGGCAGCACCCACACACCACACTCCTCCTGTGGGGATCCAGCATCACTGTAGAGTCTTCACAGATCATGGTTCTGTTCTCGGCAGCGCTGCTGTGTTTTCGGATCTGCAGACGCTCCCAGCCTGCGCTGGACGAGCAAGATTGCGGTTCCCTCCAGAAGCTTGCCGGCAGCTGTCGATCCCGCATCGGGACATGCTCCGGTCGCACCTCATCCTCCGGTGTCGCTGCTTTCTGCTGGGAGAGTCTCGCACAGGCAGCGTCGCCGGATCGGCAGCGCGGCAGCTTGGCGTATCGGTGTGAGAAGCGCTTCAGTTGCTTCTGCAGGTATTTGCGGTGGTCAACAGAGCGTCTGCAGGGGGCCGAGCGGTCCAGAGCTGCCTTGATGTCGCTGGAAGCCAGATTGACGAAGTTCAGGAGCGTCTTCACCTCGCTGTCAGAGCTGGCCATGACGGTCAGACCTCAGAGCGTTTACAGCGTCCGCACGTGCACATATGCTCACCCTGAGGAGCTCCCATGTCTGGAGCAGAATGAAGTGTCTGCGCTGGCTGAGTGATGTCCAGCCTCTATAATAGCCCAGCACTCAAAGCAGCTCAATGACTATAGACTCTGTGTAGTTACGGTGCTTCCCTCGGGCCAATCAGCGACCTCACTTTGCGCACAATGAGCCGCCGAGATCCCGGTGTCGGATTCTTTGCCAGCCCAAATTGTTGTCATGGAAATCAGTGAGGGAAAAGAGCGAGCCAACGCAATCTTTCTGAGCGGAAACGCCGGCTCCATCATCCTCAGAGAGCGTCTCTGCAGCGGGATCAGGGTTTGATGTGCCAGGGTTTGCGCAGGCACGCTCCACCCGGACGCCTCCACCCGTCCGCACTCTCCACCCGGCGCTGGTGTCAGCAGACGGGCTCGGGGGGGAGAGACCTGCGCATAACCATGGGAAGGGGGCTCGAGCGCTCAGGAATCTTGTCTTTCTGTTTGCCCCCTCAATCCAGCCGCACAAAAGCTGAATTACTCATTCAAACCTGGCGGGACAAAGGCGGAGGAGCCGGATAGCACTCCCGCATTTGTAGTCAAACATTCGGAGACTTAAATCGAGTCGTCATGAAAGAGAAAGAGTTAGACAAAGCCCATAGAATTGCCATCAGCAAACATTTTCCTGTGTCATATTAGCGGGGTCTCCATGGCTCCTCCTGGCTCGGGGACAATAGCAGAAGTTTGCACACTCGAATACTGTCACCCTGCCAACCGCAGCCGGCCAGAAGCAGGACAATCCCTGCTAAAGCAGCGCTCCGCGGGGAGGGTGCAGTGAAAAGGAGAAAGGCACTTGTGAAATGCTAATTGAGCCCCGTCCCGATAGAGCGGGGGAGACGCTCCCCTTCCCCAGAGCGGGACACACACACTCTCTCTCTCTCACACACACACACACACACACTGAGCGGAGCAGAAACAGCAGATCACAGTTTACACACCTGGAGAAACTTCACTCTGTGGGAGATTTACAGGTGCAACACTCAAACTCATGGATGTAATGTGGGGACTTAAATACACCGTGTTCCCACAATGCTTCAGTTTTCATGTGTTAAACAGCTACACACAAACACTTATTCTTTTGTCCATGCAATGATGCAGAACTGATGTTTTAGTTGTTGTACTGCTGTTCTGTCTAAAACTGAAGAATATTCTGCTCATCCTATTGATCTTATTCTGCAATGCGCTCGGTTTTTACAACTTCCGATTCAGTTTCCTATGGGAGAAACGACTCGGAATAATAAATGGCAGAAAACGGTCAAACTACTAGCTCTACAAACAAGTGTTCATGACTATACATGAAAGCAGAATAATATAACCCAATCCCAAATCAGCAGAAACTGTGACAGCATGGAAAATGCAGATAATAAAAGTTTACTTTTGTTGTACATCATCGCAGACAATACAACAAACATTATCTATTGTGTTCCTCTGGATTTTTATTAATAAACATGTATTCCAGTTTTAGTTCCAGCAACACACTCCAGAAACAGTTTCAGGAGCAGTTTAGGGCAGTAAACAGGTGAAATAATGAGGTGATGTCCACAGGTGAGTGTGATTATGATCTGCTACTAAAGCAGCATCAGTACAGGTCTAGTCCTTTAGGAGCAGAGATGGGCCGAGGATCGCCAGTTTGACCACAAATAAGAGAGAACATGAGTGAACTGATTAAACACAATGCTCCTCAGAGAAAGAGAGGAAGACATGTGGATATTTCATCTTCATCAGTGCAGAACATCATTAAAGATTGAAGAATCTGGAGGAGTTTCAGTGCGTAAAGGACAAGAGCGCAAGCCTAAGCTGAACAACCGTGACCTCCGACCCCTCAGGGGGCGCTGCATCAAGAATCCTCATTCATCTATAAGCCAGATCAGCACATGGGCTCAGGACTACTGCGGTAAACCTTTGTCAAGTACCACAATACAGAGTCACATCCACAAACGCCAGCCAAAGCTGTACTGTGCCAAAAGGAAGCCCTATGTTAACAGTGTCCAGAAGCGCCGTCCACTTCTCTGGGCTCAGAGGCATCTGGGATGGAGCATCACACAGTGGAGACGTGTACTGTGCTCAGATGAAGCAGAGTTTCAGGTGTTTAGTCCCTAAACATCTTTAAGTGTTGTGAAAAGGAACGGCAGCATTACACAGGGGGAAAAGCTTCACTGTTAAAATATTGGAAATGTGTTGTAAAAACCAAAACTGTAATGCGTGTTTATTTAGGAAAAAACTATAAAAATCATGAAAAACACATTAAATGTTTGTTGCTTTGTCTGCATTGAAATACAAAGAAACTTAGAAATCACTTCTTTATTATTTGCGTTTTCCGTACTGAATATATCAGTTTGCAGCATTATAACGAGCTGCGTTATAATATAACGACTGTGCTGTTTTTGAGTTTGAGATAGAGTTTTTCTAGGTTTACATTAACGAAACAGCAAGTCAAAACCCCTGGTTTAGATAATCACCCCAGGAGTCACAATAGAAAACAATAGAAAGGCTGATGAATTATTCTTTGAATGTTTTCTTATGTTCATCCATAATGTAATTATTAACTTCTAGTTTTATATTTTGTTAGTTATGGATACAATATGGTCTAAATATGGTTTGATTTTGGGAAAACTATTGTTTGTATATATATATATATATTTTTTTTAAATTCTGTGCAGCAACAGAAATAAATGTCCACAAAGTCTGTCTGGCCCTGGAAATCACCAAGTTGGAGGTGGATTATTTGCATGTTGTTTTTTAAGGTAACTATTATTGATTTTGGTATTCTTTCCAGAAAACTTCTTGCACAAAATAAAATTCAAGCACTTGAGCGATGTGGATGACCGAACACAAGAGCACAAAACCAGCATTAACATAAAACAGCTAAAAATGTTCTCCGGGGCCTCTTTTATAAAGGCGTCCTCTAAATGATCCCGTTTCCAAAACGCTTCAGCAAATGAATGATGTGTAAAGTGGCCTCATGCACCCCGCTTTAGTGTCCCGAACCCAAGTGCAGCGTGACCCACTGCATTAAACACCACTGCATTACTTTAACTCCTGATATATAAACCCTTAAATGTCATTTTAAACTGTATTACTTTCTGAACAAACGATTCCGATTCATTACAAGAGCAGGAGTCGTGCTTAAGAAGAATTCTGCTTCCGAGATCACCTGAACTCATGTGAGTAAAACCAGGACCCCTCTTCCCCACCTCACCACACAACGAGTGGGCTTGACAAACCACCAGTACAAAACCCTTGTTCATCTCTGACACTTAAACACACACCTGCTCCAGTTTTGCACCGGACACACTCTTACGGTCACTCCATATCTAAAACAAACCCTGCTGTTATGATGTGTGCTTCACTCAGGTGAGTGGACTTGACAAAGATCACCCTCGAGAGCAGCACAGGAGCTCCAGATTTATTGAACACACTCCTTACAGCTCTATGAACTCTTAATATTCAACACAACAGGTTCTCATTCTCAGATGATGAACAGAAGTCAGACTGAACAGAAGAGGGGTTTTTACCGCAGGACAGCATTATTGAGCCTCTGCTGGAGTGTGTGAAGGGGCTTTAAAGCTGGAGCGCAGCAGAAGACCACTAGCAGTCTGAGAGTAACACCGAGAGGCCCAGTCCATCCTCTGCTGACGCACACACATCAGCTCCTGGAGCTCCGGCAGCACCACGGACTCGTCCTGAACATACACACACACAGACACCATAATGCATCACATTTACAATTAGTACAGAACATGCTGAATTAAGTTATTCCAACACACACACACTGTTAAGTATTGTGTTTGCATTAAGTGCAGAACGCTGCATTAATATTATGTTGTCAACACACACACACACACACACACACACACACACACACATTATAATACATTATAATACATGGCGTTTACAATTAGTGCATAATGCTATATTAAAGTTATTTCAACACATCACACACAGTAATTCATCACACAGGGCCAGACAGAATCTGCAGATATTTTTTGTGCAGAATTTTATAAAAAAAAAAAAGATAATAAAATGTATGTAAATAATTACTTTTAAGGTTTATAATGCAAATCCAACTAGCTTCACTTGTTTAGTAAACAGTCTGGATCTAGTATATCCACTAAAAGACTGAAATATTACTTTACAAACTGTATTCTGTATAAATCATAAACATTATTGGTCAGTGAAATGACTGAAATGCAAAGAAAACTGAATAAATATATATTTGCATGAGTAAATAAACAGACTCGATGACGAGCAGCCGTGTGTGTGTGTGTGTGTGTGTGTGTGTGTGTGTGTGTGTAGATGCAGGGTTCCACTCTTTCATGAACAGCAGATTCACTTTGGCACTTTTAAAGCAGTGTTCATTTTAACACCTTTATAATTCACATCCAGCAGATGAAGCGCCATTAAACTCCTCACTGTACTGAACATTTCACTTCATACTTACATTAAACCTGTCAGAGTAACTTTCACACATTTGACCATTTAAACAGTCACGCTCGAAGAACTTTAATACAGTCTGTTTAATGCTGGTGATGTTCAATTGCTGATAAGTGTGCAGTGTTTATCAGTGTTATTGTACAAGGTTTCAATTCAAGATGTTTAATTTAAGAATTTCTCAGTCTTGAGTTCTGTTTTTGACTTTTGTTGAAATAAAACTAAATTAAACTAAATTAAACTAAATTAAACTAAATTAAACTAAATTACTTTCAAATTTAATTCAAGGACTTTTGCTTTTGCTTTTTTAATGTTCTTTCCAGGCCTCGAATACATACAGTAGAAGTCAGAATTATTCACCCTCCTGTGGTTTTCCCAAATCCTGTTGACCAGAGTCAGGAGTTTCTCACAGTATTTCCTCTAATATCTGCTCTTCTGGAGAAAGTCTTATTTGTTTTATTTCAGCTAGAATAAAAGCAGTTTTTAATAGTTTTAAACTCATGTTAAGGTCAATATTATTAGCCCCTTCAGCAATATTAGTGTTGGATTGTCTCCAGAATAAACCACTGTTATACAATGACTTGCCTAATTACCCTAACTTTACCCTAATTACCCTAGTGAAGCCTTTAAATGTGACTTTAAGCTGAATACTAGTGTCTTGAAGAATATCTAGTCTAATATTATGTGCTGTCATCATGATATAGACAATAGACATCAGTGATTAGAGATGAGTTATTAACACTGTTATGATTAGAGATGAGTTATTAACACTGTCATGATTAGAGATGTGTTGGAGAAATCTGCTCTCTGTTAAACAGAAATTAGGATAAATATGATGGAGGGTTAATAATTCAGACTTCAACTGTATGTCTGAAATTCAAGTACTTTTAAGCAGCGTGGGAACCCTGTGAATATTGTTATAGCATCTGATATATACACTCACCGGCCACTTTATTAGGTACACCTGTCCAACTGCTCGTTAACGCAAATGTCTAATCAGCCAATCACATGGCAGCAGCTCACTGCATTTAGGCATGTAGGCATGGTCAAGACGATCTGCTGCAGGTCAAAGCGAGCATCAGAATGGAGAAGAAAGAGAATTTAAGTGACGCTGAACGTGGCATGGTTGTTGCTGCCAGACGGGCTGCTCTGAGTATTTCAGAAACTGCTGATCTACTGGGATTTTCACGCACAACCATCTCTAGGGTTTACAGAGAATGATAAAGAGGAAATATCCAGTGAGCGGCAGTTCTGTGGGCGCAAATGCCTTGTTGATGCCAGAGGTCAGAGGAGAATGGCCAGACTGGTTCCAGCTGATAGCATGAACAACAACATGAAAGCATGAATCCATCCTGCCTTGTATCAGCGGTTCAGGCTGGTGGTGTATTGGTGTGGTGGAGATTGTCTTTGGGTCCATTAGTACCAATTGAGCATGGTGTCAACGCCACAGCCTACCTGAGTATTGTTGCTGACCATGTCCATCCCTTTATGAGCACAGTGTCTCCATCTTCTGATGGCTACTTCCAGCAGGATAACGCACCATGTCATAAAGCTCCAATCATCTCAGACTGGTTTCTTGAACATGACAATGAGTTCACTGTACTCAAATGGCCTCCACAGTCACCAGAGCTCAATCCAATAGAGCACCTTTGGGATGTGGTGGAACGGGAGATTGGCATCATGGATGTGCAGCCGACAAATCTGCAGCAACTGTGTGATGCTATCATGTCAATATGGAGCAAAATCTCTGAGGAATATTTACAGTAGCTTGTTGAATCTCTGACATGAAGGATTAAAGCAGTTCTGAAGGCAAAAGGGGGTCCGACCCGGTACTAGTAAGGTGTACCTAATAAAGTGGCCGGTGACTAAGTCATGTTTAGCCTTTGTGAAGAGTATTCCTGTCATGTGTAAAGTGTAATTGGCAAGTGCTGGTTCTGACTGTGTTCTAGCTGTAGTGTGTGCGTGTTTGTATGTGACCTGCTGGAAGTGCAGTGGTGGGCAGTGAGAGCTGCTCATGATGGAGTCCACCAGCACAGTGTAATCCGCCAGCAGAGCATCCAGCAGCAGCAGACGCAGAGAGAGGAGATGCTGGACTGAAGAGCACATCAGACTGAGGAGATCTGGAGGACACGGACGCATATACCACAGCTGCACACACTCCTGATAAAGAGGAGAACACACACACACACACACACACACACACACACACACATTATTGCAAAAAATGTTGGGTGTATGCTGCCTGTATGGCGCCCTCTAGTGTGTGTGTGTGTGTGTGTGTGTGTGAGCCCCCGTTTACACTAATACATTTTAGTTTTAAAGTGCATAAGTTCTGCTACGGTTACGCCTTCTGTCCACACTACCCCAGAGTTTTTGAGAGCTGTAAAACGCTCAAGAGGCCTTTTTTTTTTTTTAAGCGCTGCTGCTGCGTCAGTGTGGATGGAGGAAAACGAAGACATCTGAAAATGGAGGCAGGGCTGCAGACATTCACCATCTGATAGGGGCTTTTCCTCAATATTAAGTGCACAAAGATCAGTCCTGCATCCTCTCCTTCAGTTCAGACTTCACAGGTTTGATGTGGAAAACTCCAGAGGAGACGTCGAGTAAAAACAGGGGACTGTATAACCTCATTAGCATCACACTGCAGGCTACGCTGTTTCACTATCAACAATAAAATGAACACATGACATGAGGAACTGCCTATTTTCATTTCGATATTAAGATAACAGACACTATAAATGTTGAGGCGTCGTGTAGCTGCATGTTTAAAGGAGCGTCATCTTCACTGTATGCATATTTATAATAAAACAGAGCCGATAACATCACTGCCTCCTTTCAGTTTCTTCAAAAATTATGAAACATACCCTGTCTCTGCTGCTCAATATCAGTTCAATGATCAATAATGGCCATTATAACAGCATAATGTACAATAACTTTACACAATATAGGAAATAAAGGAAATAAAGGTGAGCGATCAGTCAGTGTACACGGTTACATTAATGAATATATGAACTGATCTCTGAGCTCAGCCAAAAACACATTACCTGAGAACAATAATAGATTCAGAAGAGCGAAGAGGCGTCAGATGGAGACAAGAGGAGTTAAAGATCACCATTATCAGCTATAGTGAGATCAGATCCAGCAGAAGATCCTTGATGAACTGTCCAGCTCACCTGGGGAGCTGTGCTCAAAGCGCCCGCTGTGGTCACGTGATATCGCTTTTATTCTAAAACGCCATTAAAAACTAAAACATATTAGTGTAAACGGGGCCGAGTGTGTCTGACCGCTAGTGTGTGTGTGTGTGTGTGTGTGTGTGTAAATAAGGCTGACCCTGCTCTGCTGCTGTTTGGAGCAGAGTGGCTGGATCTCCGCTGTGGTCAGTCTGAGGTGAAGCTGCAGCAGCTCTGGGAGTGAAGCCAGTCGATCCGGCAGAAACCCTCCACTCTCACTGAAGAACAGCAGCAGCTCAGCCACCTCAATCACACACACACACACACACACACACACACACACACACACACACACACACACACACACACACACACACACACACACACACACACACACACACACACACACACACACACAATTATACAGCGGCACGGTCAAAATATCAACTAATCTTAAATCAAGGAAAAATGATAATAAAGTGATCAAGTCTTGTTTTCAGAAATAATGAGTCAAAATCAAGTGATTTTCTCCTTTTGAACAAGTTAATTTGCTGATGCCGATCAGGTTTCAAATTCCAGCACAAGTTGATTTCTCTTCCCCATTATCAGATCATTCTGCTCGTCTTCAGGAAATTCACCTCATTTTGACTCTTTATTCCTAAAAAACAGGATGATATTTTGTACATTTGTGAATCAAATAAAAACATCTGTGCTCATGCGTTCTACCCATACTTGCAATATAGATTAGCAGTGCAGTGATTGGCTGGGAGTGTGTGTGTATATGCACCTGTGTGTCGAACACATTGGTCAGCTGGACCCTGAACTCCGCCTTCAGGCAGCGGGTGATGCAGCGGCAGTCATGGAGCACCTGCAGACACCACAGTGAGCACACACACCTTACACCACAGAAGCAAACACTACACACACACGGCACTGGTGTAGTATTGAATGAGGAGAAGTGTAGCTGCTCTATTAAACAAAGCCCCGCCTTCTAGCACAGGAGCCAATCAGTGATCAGTATAGACTGATGATGCTCTGGGGGAGGGGCTCAGAGCTGCTGGGTGTTTCTGCAGCTTCATTATGATCCTCTGGGCTCAGCAAACACACTGCAATCTCAGCTAATACTTGCTGCACACACATGAGGAATATATCAGAATAAAGCTTCACAGATCATCCAGGACCACAGTCCTATCGAAATCAATGGAGGAATCCTGAAATCTCCAAAACTCGCAGATACACTACAGATTTCAAATCAGCAACAAAATCTGAAGTGACCGCTCTCAATCCTGCTGTTCTGAAGCTTTAATCACATTTAAAACATGTCATTTCCTGTTTACTCCTGTGATTGGATGACAGCAGTCTACTTCACGCTGTTACCATGGTAACCAGAGGATGCTGTTATATGTAGAACAGAGACAGAACCTGCGCAATGACTGGAGGATGTGTGTGGATGTGTGTGATGTTTACCTCCTGTCTAATTTAACACAGACACACCGTATTCACCAGAACTTACAGTAACAGGTGAATCTCCGCAGACCCCTCCCCCCACAGAACAGCGTCACTACAAAGACTGACCATTGGCTATTTCGAGCAGAAGGCGGGACTTGCTTCTCTATGGCGGCCATACGGAGCGCTGCACATTCCTCCAGTCACACCAATGCCAGTGTAGCGTCTCTACCAAGCGGCAACCTCCCGCTCTCTCTCGGGAAGCCAATACGGAAGTAACTGAAACTGCAATTCATCAAAATTCCACTAGTCCTGGCTCCATAATAGAGCAAGTTGCAATTGAGCCCACTGTTAGAATGGCCAATTTTACAACAGAAAAAAAGGTGTTTACAGCCTGGTACAAAGAACGATTTTGGTTCATATAGCAATTATTACCCTCCATGACAACTGTGAGGGGGGTGAATTTTTTTATAACTCATCCATTTCCTTTATATTAGGTTATATTAAGTTTGCATAATTAAGGGCGTGGCCACTTGAGTGACAGCTAGGTCTCGCTGGTCGCCGTCACTTCACCTCAGCTGAATCCGGCAGATTAGCCACTGATCTCGGCATATTCATCGTATTTTTCTTTTGTTTTATGTGGCTTTACACAGTCAGCTGCCTTTTGGACTTATTTCTTACAATTATCAGATGATATGGGATGCTGTGTGCACTTAATTGTGCTCACAAACCATTCACGTGGCCTCCGTTTCCCATGTGAGTAAAGTTATATACTTATACACCATCTCTATAAATGTAATAGTTTTATTTAAGATCATTTATCATTAATTTTTTTCTTTAGACCTGTAAAGCACTCCAGAATTTGCCAGATTGATTAGCTGTAGGCTCTAGAACAGTCATCTGAAGCGTTGTCATACAGTGTTATGCTGGAGTTCCTCAATAGTCTTGCATTTACTAACACAGACTATATCTGAAGTGTTTGGAAGTATTTCGCGTTTTCCTCCTGTAGAAAAACGTCATAAGAGCAATGTTTAGTGGCTCAATGTATTACTACAGTGTTTTTGAAAGTCTAAACACTTTACTGATATAGTGTACAGCCAAGCACATGTGGTCAGAACACAAACAAGTCGCAGGTAATAGAGTATCAAATGTTTCTCCCAAAGTAAAGTCTGTCTGCCAGGTCTAAGCAAAGTGCCAGCAGGCGTCTGTAGCTCCGCCCACTCTCCGCCTCTTTGCCCTTATTTGGTATCCCGCCGTGGGTGCGATGACGCGCGAACAAAATGGCGACGGTTGGCCGCGCCTACTAGTAGCTTCTTTTGCAGTGTTCAGAAACCTATGGGTGACGTCACGGATGCTCCGTCCATATATTTTACAGTCTATGGTCTCTACAGTGTGTGACGCTCCACAGCAGCTGCTCACCTTCAGGATGTGTGTGTTCTCCAGAATCATCGACAGGCCGTTCTTAAACACCTGACCGCCCAGCAGGAGGATGTCGAACAGGTACACCACCTTCTTAGTGGCCACCTGTAGGAAAACAATCACTCATTAGTAGCCTACAAACTCAAACTGGGCTGTTTGGTCACATGGCATTACATATTTCTCTCTTTCTATTGGCTTAATGTATTTTATACAGCAAAAACAGCTAACTGGCAGCACGGTGGCTCAGTGGTGGCGCACTGTGGCTTCACAGCAAGAAGGTTGATAGTTCGAGTCCCTTATGTTGTCCCGGTACTGACATTTTAAAAACATCCATTTCTCGCTAACATTTAAGTACCGCTGAGCTCGCTCATACACACCGCTGATTAGCTATAGTATTCACCAGTGCTCAACAGAACTGACTGAGAGATGCCACAGAGATCAGTCGAGTCATTAGCCGATCACTCGTCTGTGTTTGCACTCAGTAAACATCAGTGAAGTGCAGAGAACTGATGATATTCACAGCCAATCACAGTCATTTCTGTTGAGCACTGGTGAACACAATGGCAAATCAGCAGGAAATGGACATCTTTAAAATTTCAGTACCGAAATTCAGTATGGTGACAGGTCTAATATAGTGAAAGAATCAGTTCATTAACTCGAGTTTGATGAATGGCATCTGAAACGTGTGTTTGGGGAAGATAACATGAGCTAACTAGCACCATTTCCCTTAACTTAGCTGAAAATGAGGTCCGATATCCCTTTTTATTTTCACTATCCATTCAGAACGGACCTTCGGGTCACTCGGAAAGCAGTGAAATGATCAATGTGTGTCACTTTCTCTTTGCTGATGAGATATACAGCCAGCTACACAACATTCCTGTGTGATTCCAGGCAATACTTCCGGGTTTCTTCCCACCGCAGCCTCGATTTCACTTTTAAAATGGCGGCCGCATGAAATCAGTCTATAAGTGTAGGAGGAATAAAAGATGACAGAATTTACATTTTTAGGTGAACTATCCCTTTTATATACTGCACATGCACATTGTACACATTACAGACAATGTACTTTCCTCTTTATTATTACTATTGTTATTTAAAGATGTTCCTATTGTCCAGCTTATGTTTGCACTGTAAGAACACATCTGTCAGTAAAGCTCCTGAAAGTAAACGGGTTTCTTTCTTCAATAATTTGATGAAGTTCCTAACGTAAGTTTAGGTGGAGCCTGATCAGTCAGGTGGGTCAGTCACGTGTGTGTGTATATAAGTAGTGGTCGTTGCACTGTTTCAGTTGACTTTAGTTCCGGCATCCATCAACCTCCCCATCTCCTCCTCTGTTTATTAAAATGTTAAGGGGGGGGGGACTCATACTTGGAGACTGAGTCAAGCCTCGAGCCTCCTTCAAGGACATGAGTTGAGCTAGGGGTTTGATAGCTCAGGCCCCCGCTTCAGGACAGCAATGCCAGGTGAACTCGTGAAACAGTTTAAAGAATATTTGTGTGTCAGTAAATGTGAACGCGTGTGTTGTGTAAAGAGCTGCAGAAAGGGAATTGCTGAACTCAGAAAATTAAAGAGATGTCTGAATATTGTATGATCTGATTAACCTGTAACCAGCAGAGTCTCTCCTGGCCGCTCTGTCCGTACACATCAGCCCCAATGCCGATCACATCCTGCTCCTGGATGTGCATGATCTGAAAACACCAGCAAGAATACAGTATGTGTGTATGTGTGTGTGTGTGTGAGACAGAAAGCAACAGGCATGAGGAGAAACGCTGGACAAACTCACCGCAGGGCCAAACTTCTCATGAAGCTCATCGATCAACACGTACCTCACGCTGTCCTTCTCGCTGTCTGGAGGAAAAACACCACATACAGTGGCGGATTTAACCAACAATGAAGGTGAAGTGACTGCTGAGTCCCAGAGTGTCTTTCACTGTCTGTAAGATGTGACCCAGGACCCCAGAACCTGTAAACCTTCTATAAATTGGGTTTTACAGTAATTCTGAATAAATAAGCTTTCCATTGACCAGGACAAAATATGGCTGAGATCAAACTATTTGTACAATCCAAATAAAACTCTGAATAAATAGTAAAGCTGCTTAAATATGTTCAGCAATGCACATTACTGATCAGCCATTGAGTTTTGATAGATTTACAGTAGACAATGTACAAAATCTCTTCTTTGGACATGATCTTCTCTACTCAATATTCTAACGATTTTAGAAAACTCTGTCATTTTCACACACAACATCTTTATTTATTTAGCTATTGCTAAAAATATGCTTGTGCAATAACTGTGCTTATTTTGTTGCTTTCTTGAAATTAGTATAGTTATCTATTGAGTTAAAATTAAAATCTCTTACAAAATAAATAATGATAACAAAAATAATAAATAATTAGAACAAGTAATTTTCATTTTTTTGTCCGAGTGCATCCAGAATTCGGCCCAGACTTTTCATTTCAATACATCTCTTCTCCAGATGAATATATTGACAGTATATACAGCATTGGTATCTAAATGTACAGCAGGGGTCACCAGTAAATACCTGTAAGTTTCTCTAAATTATGTAGAAGGTCATTTTCTATCATATTCTGTAATGAGAGGGTCTATCAAATACAATTTGTACATAATAATTACATCCCTGCAAATGTGCGCCGCCATCCCCAATCATGTTCCAGCAGTCAAATCAGACAAGCACAGCATATAGTGTTGTTTTCAGAAACAATGAGTCAAAGTGTAGTGAGTTTCCCTAAAACAAACTAAATAATCTGCCAATGGAGGAAGCAGAATGATGTATTTTCCTTCTGATATAGGGTTATTTTGCTTGCCCCATTGTCAGTGAATGTGGAGACTTTACCCAGTATCGTCTTCTTCTTGAATGTCTGGAACTCTGATTTGTGTTTATCATTACTGAACCTGAAAAAAAAAAACACATCTGAGAAATAAACAGGAGCAGCGATGACTGACATTAACACATTAATCAGGTATAAACACTTACACACTGTCCTGACCAGCAGACACCGGAAACTCCACTTAAAAAAAGAGAGAGAAAATAGATTTGGCAGTGAATAAAACCGCTCTTGCTTATTTGTTTAACGGGCCAGTTCACCCAAAAATGAAAATTCTGATGAGGAAATGTGAACTCTGCCTTTAACTCCTTTAAAACAATATATTTAATGAAGCCTATTTCCAGCAGGAAGGAAAACAAATTGAAATGAGGACTTCGCAAGTTGACATCAAAAGTAAAAAAATGATGAGACAAAAGTTGATATTAAACTAAATTGTGTGTTCATGTGCAGCTTGATGGTGTAAGAGCGAGCCGTCAACACAGTTGGTTTTAGGCGATTATCTAATCTAATGAATCTAAATTATGATTTAACATTATTCAATAATTAGAAACTCTCACAATAACGGCTTACCTTCTAGAAATAACAGAGTTTCTCCTTATTTTAACTTACTTTATTCTTCAGACATTAATGAAACAAATCATTAACTAGAAATTAGATAATATTTTTATTTCTTACATGGTGAAAATGAGCATATTTTATCAGCGCCACAGGATTGTGGAGTACTGAGGTAAGGTTGGTGGTTCTTATATTGTTTACCACGGTAATATTAAATTACATGCAAGTATGACACTTCAATATTTATGACACTTCACAATATTTAATTGACTGTGAACAATTTTATACTCTGATAGACATTGGCTCCTGCTAATATGATTTACAAAGAAAGAACAGTGAAATTATATTAAAGATAAAGGTTGAATGTGCGAATATAAACCAACCTCAAACTACCTCAATTGGTGGAGCTTACTTTTGATAATCTCGTTTCCAAAAATGAGTTTGGCTCCTGGAAATCTGCGTCCACTCTTCACTTCAGACACTTGAATAAAGCGAGAAATATCACTGAAGCATTAATGAAGGCTGTGGGCAGTCAAATGAGTTGGTTATTGAAGGATTATGCTACAGCTGGTTTAATATTCGCACATTTGGAGCAGTATTCTTTGCCAATTTTAAACAGGGAAATTATATTAGCAGCCAATGACTATCACAGTAATGTTATGCGGTTCGCAGTCAATTAGTGCTAATGTTGTTCGTCACACTTGGACCGAATATTCGAAGTAGCATGGTAAACAATACTGTTACCGTGTCACTGTTCATAAATGAACTAATGTGCGAATATAAAACCAACTTTTACTCAAATAACATTAATAAAGGCCTGTCCTCCATAACTCACCGTCCTCCAGGATGAGCGTCTTCTTCTGGGTGATTTTCTGGATGACGCCGCTGATCTCCGTGTCTGACAGGGTTATTTTCACGCGTTTCCTCTTCATCTGCTCCAGAAAGCGGCTCTCCTCTGAGGATGAAGCCATGTTCGGCCTGTTCTTCATTTTCCAGACACCAAACTACTGCTGTGCTGTTTATCTGCTAAATCACTCACCGACTGGAGGAGTTAACGAACCTGAAGGATTTCCCGCTGCAAATAGTTCAGCGCAAGCCCCGCCCCTCGAGCGATTCTGATGATCTGATTGGCCACCGAGCTGATTAAGATCGACTAAATTACAACAATTTATCCTTTATCTGTCGATTTCTTCATATTTTCAGATGAAAGAAGGGAAAATAGAAATAAAACGATCTCTACTTTTAAATACCGTCTCCAGATCCTCCAAATCACTATTCAGAATGGAAGCCATAAATAAACCAAAATGTATGAAATGTACAGTTTGACCACCCGGTGGCGCAGTTTACCAGCAGCACAGCAGGCTCAAACAGACATTCAGCATACAGAAACAAACTAACAATGATTGATTATTAATTATAAAGCAAAATATGTGCAGGCCTACACCATCAACATTAGAAAAAACGCTTTATTCATTTAATTTTATTTTACATTCTGTTATTGCTGATCTACTGGGATTTTCACACACAACCATCTCTATGGTTTACAGACAATGGTCCGACAAAGAGGAAATATCCAGTGAGCGGCAGTTCTGTGGGTTCAGGCTGCTGGTGGTGGTGTAATGGTGTGGGGGAGATTTTCTTGGCACACTTTGGGTCCATTAGTACCAATTGAGCATGGTGTCAACGCCACAGCCTACCTGAGTATTGTTGCTGACCATGTCCATCCCTTTATGAGCACAGTGTCTCCATCTTCTGATGGCTACTTCCAGCAGGATAACGCACCATGTCATAAAGCGCCAATCATCTCAGACTGGTTTCTTGAACATGACAATGAGTTCACTGTACTCAAATGGCCTCCACAGTCACCAGAGCTCAATCCAATAGAGCACCTTTGGAATGTGGTGGAACGGGAGATTGGCATCATGGATGTGCAGCCGACAAATCTGCAGCAACTGTGTGATGCTATCATGTCAATATGGAGCAAAATCTCAGGAATATTTCCAGTAGCTTGTTGAATCTCTGACACCAAGCATTAAGGCAGATCTGAAGGCAAAAGGGGGTCCGGGTCGGTAGTAGGAAGATGTACCTATTAGCCATTTTGGCTTGTCTCATAGCAAAATTTAAAACCTGACGTTATTTTTTCTGACCTACTTAAAACCAAAGACAAACGTTCCTGCAGAGAAAACTATATATTCTAGATATACTCAGAAAGAGAGATCTTTATTCTTTATTTAATATCATTAAAACACCAGTATCAAATGCTCAGTTTACTCAAGCCATGTTGTAAATATTAGTTCTCCATCTTTAAAAGAGCACAACATCCACACACTTTCATTCTTATAAATATATGAAATCAAAATAAATTCTCACTTTAATTAAACTTGAAGCACAACTCGACAGACCTCACCTACCCTTTCTTTTCTTGTCATGTAAATCATCATTATACAACAGCATTAGTAATGTACTCTGTGTTTATCTCTTCTTCTTTTTTTAGCAAAAATGAAATCAACCTTGAATAATAATGACCACAAACGTAAAGCTGAGCGTCAGAAACAAACCTTCAAGCCTTTCTCAATGCTCAAAACAATCAGAATCTGAACCAGCTGAATGCACAGTTGTGTACTGTATTTATTTTGTTATATTCTAATAATACATATATATTTCTCTTTCATTATCTTCATAAACCTCACATTAGTCTTTTCTCTTTCTTAGTGTGTACAGTTGAAGTCTGAATTATTAACCCTCCTTTATATTTATCCTAATTTCTGTTTAACGGAGAGCAGATATCTTCAACACATCTCTAATCATAACAGTGTTAATAACTCATCTCTAATCATAACAGTGTTAATAACTCATCTCTAATCATAACAGTGTTAATAACTCATCTCTAATCATAACAGTGTTAATAACTCATCTCTAATCATAACAGTGTTAATAACTCATCTCTAATCATAACAGTGTTAATAACTCATCTCTAATCATGACAGTGTTAATAACTCATCTCTGATCATAACAGTGTTAATAACTCATCTCTAATCACTGATGTCTATTGTCTATATCATGATGACAGCACATAATATTAGACTAGATATTCTTCAAGACACTAGTATTCAGCTTAAAGTCACATTTAAAGGCTTCACTAGGGTAATTAGGGTAAAGTTAGGGTAATTAGGCAAGTCATTGTAGAACAGTGGTTTATTCTGGAGACAATCCAACACTAATATTGCTGAAGGGGGTGAATAATATTGACCTTAACATGAGTTTAAAACTATTAAAAACTGCTTTTATTCTAGCTGAAATAAAACAAATAAGACTTTCTCCAGAAGAGCAGATATTAGAGGAAATACTGTGAGAAACTCCTGACTCTGGTCAACATTTAGCAAATTCACAGGAGGGTGAATAATTCTGACTGTGTTTTGTTTTTTCTGTGTGAATGTTTTGTTTATGTAATCTGCAATGCTTTGACGATAATTGACAATTATCCCAATTAAAAATAAACTGAACTGAATTAAGAGAGAGAGATGGTGTGTGTGTGTGTGTGTGTGTGTGTGTGAGTGAGAGAGAGAGAGAGAGAGAGAGAGAGAGAGAGAGAGAGAGAGAGAGAGAGAGAGAGAGAGAGAGAGAGAGAGAGAGAGAGAGAGTGTGTGTGTGTGTGTGTGTTACGCAACTGACGGATCTGCGAGTCTCTGCTTGATTTCTGCATGTGTTCAGATCTGCTGGAGGATCATCATCATCATCTGTGGACTTACAGCGATCATAACCGCTCATAACATCCTCCCTTAAATTGTGCTGATCAGCGTGATTACCGTCATGAGCTGAGTAAGTGAAGGAACTTCTCCCGGAGCCAGAGCGCAGAGAGCGGGTGTGCGCGGTGTGTGTGGCCGGGGCAGAACGCTGGAGGAGCGGCTACTGCAGAGCTGGAGGAGCGCCGGAGCGGAGCGAAGCATGCGGGACTCTGCGTGGCGTCTGCTGCTCACACACTGCCTGCTCTGCTGCCAGGTACACTACACCAGTGTTTCCCAACCCTGTTCCTGGAGGCACACCAACAGTACATATTTTGGATGTCTCCGTTATCTGACCCATTAACTTCAGGTGTTGGAGTCTCTTCTGATGTTATGATAAGAGGATTCAGGTGTGTTTGATTAGGGAGAGGTTAAAAATGTGGACTGTTGGTGTGCCTTCACGAACAGGGTTGGGAAACACTGCACTACACTACACAACACACCTGTGCTCTGCTGTCAGGTAGGCTACACTGCTCTACACTACACACCTGTGCTGTGATCTGCAGCATTCACACACACTGAGCACTAACACTGCAGTGGGGTCAGTCTGTCATTGGCATTTCACAGAGTTAAGGAAAAGCCCTTTTCATTCATTCATTTGTTCAGTTATGAGTAAAGCAGTGTGTCTGTCCTGCTGACCCTGACCGATGATCAGTCCTTTATTATCAGATCACTCATGCTGTGCTGTTTCACTCTGTTTTTATAAACACACCACACCACACCTGTGTGACTACATCTGAGTCTTTGACTCTTATTGAAGAGACTATCAAAATCACATCTCTCTCCACCCGCTTCTCCATCTCTCTCCACCTGTCTCTCCATCGTTTCTCTATCTTTCTCCACCTGTCTCCCTTCACCTGTCCCTCCATCTCTCCCTCCACCTGTGTGTGTGGCAGGTGGAGCTGCAGTGGTCCTGCTGTCAGCATGAGATGAGCAGTGGAGCTGAGGGCTTTCAGCTGTGTGGGTGTAGGCTGTATCCTCCTCCTCTTCCTCCTCCACCTCCTCCTCCTCCTCCTCCACCAGGACTGCCGTCTCCAGGTAAGACTGATGGAACTCTCTTTACTTCATTCTTGTCATAATAGATATATATATATTATATATAGATGTGTATATGTAGTTTTGATCCAATGTATTGTTGGCTGTTACTGACTCCTGTTCCTCTACACTCCTACAAATACACCCATGCTACTATAAAGGGCACCTATTATGCAAAACTCACGTTTATAAGAGGTTTAAGTGACCCCAGTTGTGTGTGTGTGTGTGTGTGTGTGTGTGTGTGTGTGTGTGTGTGTGTGTCAGCGGTGTGTGAATATCTCCAGCAGCCTCTGATGGTCAACATGTATTAATTGTATTGTTTATAATCAGATCAATGAAACACTTTGATTGGCATTCTGCCTTTGTACATGTCATCAGAGGGGGAAAGCCCCGCCCACTAGTGCCCATCTCTCCCTCATTAGCATAAACAGCAGCCCTGAGTGAGAAGCAGCCGTCTGTTCATTAGCCATTAGAGTGTTTGAGCTGCTGAAGATGTTGTTAAGATAATGATAAAGGTATTAGTGTTAGTGTTCTGTAGCTCAGAGGTGTGTGTGTGTGTGTGTGTGTGTGTGTGTGTTTCTCAGCTGCAGTGGCTCCTGCAGTCCTGTGCGCCCCCTGGTGGACGGAGCTGCTGGTTTTGGGCTCCACGGGGTCGGCACTGACCGCCGTCCTGCTGCTGACGCTCATCTACTGCTACAAGGCCATCAGAAGGTGCAGTCGCTGAGCTCACGTCATCTGTCCCATCCATACACTACTGCTGCTTACGTCTCAATCAGCACACTGGCTGGGAGTTCATCAGTGGGTCAGGTGCACTAGTAAGAGCACTCATGAGCTCAGTACAGCGTCCTCATTGTACATCATCAACACTGGAGCTTATCTCGCGTTCGCCTCACAGCAACAAGGTCACTGGTTCGAGTCCCAGCTGGGTCAGTGTGTGTTTCTGTGTGGAGTTTGCATGTTCTCCCCGTGTTGGTGTGGGTTTCCTCTGGGTGCTCCGGTTTCCCCCACAGTCCAAACACATGCGCTATAGGGGAACTGATCAACTAAACTGGCTGTAGTGTATGAGTGTGTGTGTGAATGAGTGTGTATGGGTGTTTGCCAGAATTGGGTTGCAGCTGGAAGTGCATCCGCTGTGTAAAACATATGCTGGAATAGTTGGCGGTTCATTCCGCTGTGGTGACTCCTGATGATTAAAAGGACTAAGCTGAAGGAAAATGAATGAATGAATATTTTGCTTACCCCACTAGCAGATGATTGTGCGTGTTTGACCCAGTGTTCGTCTGTGTTTGACCCTCTTTGATTGACAGATGATCAGACGAATCAGGTTCCAGCAGATTGAAAGAGACGCTGTCTGTCCTGCTCAGGCTTCAAACACACTCCGACAGCTGTGCAATCAAACACTGCTGCTCTCTGTGAAGTGTGTGTCTCCAGCTGCTGCATGCATTATTGAGCAGCAGAGCGGCGGGTCGGCTGGTGTCAGGGCGGAGGCCGAAAAACCAGCAGAGATAAAACCAGCGGGATTAAAGAAGAATTAAAGACCTGTTCACAACAAGCAGGATAACGATAATAGGAGAATAAATATATTAGTGTCCACACACACACACACACACACACACACGCAGAGGAGCGCTAATGATCAGTGTATGTGTACATTCTTCTGTTAGTAGTGTATTCTCTGTAGTGTCCAGCAGGTGTCAGTCTCAGTGTGCTGCAGAACACACTATTGATCTGCTGACTGAGGGAGCTATCAGACCTTTAGGGCGGAGCTATCAGTGCTTTAGGGAGGAGCTATCAGTGCTTTAGGGAGGAGCTATCAGTCCTTTAGGGCGATCTATCAGTACTTTAGGGCGGGGCTATCAGTCCAGTAGGGAGTAGCTGTCAGTGCTTAAAGAGCGGGGCTATCAATAATTTAGGGCGTGGTATCAGTGCTTTAGCTCGGATAAGTGCTTTAGGGCGGAGCTATCAGACCTTTAGGGAGGAGCTATAAGACATTTAGGGCGGGGCTATCAGTCATTTAGGGCAGGGATATCAGTCATTAGGGTGGAGCTATCAGTCATTTAGGGTGGAGCTATCAGTCATTTAGGGCGGGGCTATCAGTCATTTAGGGCAGGGCTATCAGTGCTTGTCCCGTTTCTGCTCTGCCTCAATCCATTCGTCAGTCTTCCTTCATTTGGTTAGCCACACCCATCATTCACCAATCCAGCCATGAAATCATGCACTGCCCTACATGTTTTCCTCATTTCAGGACCGTTTCAGTCAGATGTACATCACGATAGAGGAAATAAGGAGAATCCTGTCCTCCATTTGATGCTGGCTTTAAAGTGAATCTCCCACAGATGATGTTTGATCAGCCGCAGCTGAAAGAGCGCTGGTCATATCCAGGAGATCTGCTGATTATATAACGCTATTTTCCTGAAGCTCTGACTGTCAGTAATGCAGCTTGAGGGAGTCCAGCACAGATAGAGCAGCAGTACAGTCAGAATAAAGCCTCATTCAGACCCGTACGGCCCGCTTCACTGCAGAAACACAATCAGCCTAAATATAACCAGTGTAAGAGCAGATCCTGCACAAACACAGCGCTCACTCTGCTCATCTGTGTGTGTGTGTGTGTGTGTGTGTGTGTGTGCGTGTGTGTGTGTGTGTGTGTGTGTGTGTGTGTGTGTGATGTTTCAGGATACGGCTCAATAATGAACCTTAGAGCTGGGCGATATGACAAAAGCTCATATCCTGATAATGATATATAGCACAATATAGGACACCATTTCTGTTTATTCAGTCATTAATAGACTACATTAGCCCATGTGAAGGACTATTTCTTATTCACGTTTTAGAGAAAATAATCATAAATGTCCTCATTCATGTCTGATCGTATTCCTCACTTTATTTAGAACTTCAGGCAAATATTTGATTAAAAATGTAAAATAACATGAATTAAATACTAATGAAATGTCAGAGACAGAAACACAGTGCTTTAAAGATGATGGTCTGATGGTGTTCACGTCTCTAATGCAGTCTAATACTACACTCAAATAAATAATGAAAAATATATTACAGTTATAAACAATAGAGCATAATATTACACTACAGACTGCCATATTGCAGAGCCCTAATGCAGCTGTATTTACTGTGATGTGCAGGAAACCCCTGATGAAGGAGACAGCGGAGGTGTCCATCTCCATCAGGACGAGCAGCAGTGCAGTGGTCTGAGCCTCACTGAAGGATACAAACACACACTGCGACTCCATTCAGCGACGTACACTGCGTCCTTATAGTCTCTATTTGTGAAGAGGACAAACAGAAGTGTTCAAGCTTCAGGACTAACTACTTCCTCACTAATGAACCGTCAGCCTGTCAGTCATCTCCACACTTCTGTCATGTGTACTGTCCTGCACTATTAGAGAAGCAGCAGCAGGTTAATCTCCCACTCACCAGTCTGTCATCTCCTCAGGTGTTTCAGAAGCTCCATGTGCAGCTTTATGAGCGTTGATTGTTGCAGATCAAGTATAGCACGGGAAACGTGGAATAAAGGTCAGATGTTAATCAACAGTCATTCAATCATCTTTACTCCACTTAACCTGCGCTCCTGCACATCCACCATGTTTGTAGTTTCTTATATTGTTTCACCTGTGTTTGTAGTTCTAATAGAATTCAGATCTAAAGTGCAGTGCATTGTGGGTAATAATAGTCATTAGGCATCTGCTCCTCCATGCCGAGCTAGTGTGTTTCCCATACTGAGACACTTCCGGTGATCCGTTATTGTGGGTTTTTTCATTTTATACGGTTCCTTTTACACCATCGATGTTGTAATGTAATAAAAATACATTCAGTTATATAAACTTTGGCATTCATTTCATTGTTCAAGCGTGAAACAAGACAAAAAGCGGTTTACTCACACGCAAACCGTCAGAATCGGCAGGCTAGCGCAGAAGCTCCATTGAATACACTGGGGTAAACTAAATGTTCATATTATAAAGACATGGCGGGGGAAATGTTATTTAATGCAGTGCTTCGTGTACAATCTGAGACACTCTTTATATCAGATATCACTCAGCCAGTGGAGATCGCTGATCTTTAAAGAAAACTGACCTTAAATGCGCCGAGTTTTGCATTGGCATACAATTGACCGGAAGCGCTTAACCCAGGCTACTGGCAAATTAAAAGTCCTATTAACTGTAAAAGGCCTCAGTCCTCCATCAGTCCGTCATCACAGTGCTTCAGGATTCTTCTTCTATTATTATTCCCTCCAGTACTGTCTTGTCTGCGCTCCTGTCTCACGCCTCCAGAAGCCACCGCGTTCACTGCGTTTGGTCTTGGTGTTCTGAGGCGCTCCACTTGACGCTGCTGTATTCATTGATGATTGAGAACAAGCAAACAAGTCCTGCAGGAACACAGAGCTGAAGTGAAGAACATCTCTGTCTGTGAGGAGTCAGTGTTGAGATGAGCAGTGGATCATCTGCTGCTCTTATTAGCTGCTCTGCTTTCATGATGATGATGATGATGATGATATAAGCGGCTTTAATGAGGGAGTTTCTGAAAGGCCTTTGAGTTCAAAAGCACACGGCAGCAGAGCTCAGAGCAGTGGGAGTTCATCTCACACACACACACACACACACACTTAATGCTGCACCATCACAGCTTTCAGACGCAGTTTCTTTAAAGATCAGTGATCTTCACTGCCTGACTGATATACGATATAAAGCAGGTCTCAGACCAGATGCGCTGCATTCAGTTACACTGTTCTGCAGCATGTCTTTAAAGTGTGGACATGTATTTCACCCAGCATTGACATTGGAGTTTCAGCGCTCGTCTTTTATCTGAGTGTCTTTCATATCGTTTTACTCTTGAACAGCTAACAGAATGCTCAAGTCTAGTTAACTGATTATATTTTAACTACATCACATCACCAGTGCTGTAACAGGAACCATAGTTTAATCGGTGGCTGAAAAACACTAGCTGTGTCAATTAATATAGTCACTGGCCACTTTATTAGGTATATATTAGGTACCTGTACCGGGTCAGACCACCTTTAGCTTCCAGAACTGCCTTAATGCCTAAAATCCCAGTAGATCAGCAGTTTCTGAAATACTCAGAGCAGCCCGTCTGGCAGCAACAACCATGCCACGTTCAGCGTCACTTAAATCCCCTTTCTTCCCCATTCTGATGCTCGCTTTGACCTGCAGCAGATCGTCTTGACCATGTCTACATGCCTAAATGCAGTGAGCTGCTGCCATGTGATTGGCTGATTAGACATTTGCATTGACGAGCAGTTGGACAGGTGTACCTAATAAAGTGGCCAGTGAGTGTGTGTTTACAATAAATGATTTCAAAAGGACACAAACACACATTTAAACTAATGTTTGTTTAATAAAAACACTCTTGTTTATTTGAGTTTAAAATCTGCACATTATACACAGAGAAAACACCCCGGCTGACACTCCTCTATACCTGATTCTGTGATGTTTCTGTCACACACACACACACACACACTAGGAAGAGCTCAGCTTCATGTCCACCTGCAGACACTACACCTGCTGCTGGAGCTGTGTGTGTGTGATCACATGGGGTAAAACTGCGACGCCGCCTCCGAGGACTGGATCTCCACCTGTGCCATCTTGAACTGCGTGCACTGAAGCCACTTGCGGAGCGTGAGCGGGAACGAGCTGGAGCCGGGGTTCTGGAGACACTGATGGTTCACACGGTTCTGGATCGCCTGCAGACGCAGCTGGAGACCTGCAGACAGGTGCTGTACACACACACACACACACACACACACACACACACACACACAGTTCAGCGGGTAACAGGAGGATATTTAAAGCAACACTCCCTTTTTGTGAATATGCTGAGTTTAGTGCTCTCCTGGAGTTAAACACACTGTGAAATATCTGTGTATGTATATAATACACAACACCAACCCAGACAACACATCACTAAACTATTAAAGATGATCAGAACAGTCACTTTTTACCACATGTCAATGTTAAACGTTGCTGGAAGAAAGATCAAGCTCCCATAATTCAACTCAACAGCAGAAATAAAGCACTTTTAGCTTAGCTTAGCATAAATCATTACACCGGATTAGTCCATTAGCATCTCCTTTTCCTGTTTTAAAGAGATAATTCAACCAGAAAATAAAGTTTCCTCAGTGTTTACTCTCCTAAACTGTTGGTCACAAAAGCAGATAATGTGAGAATGCTGGAAACCTGTAACCATGGACTTCCACAGTCAGAAAAACAAATACTGCAGAAGTCAATGGTTACAGGTTTCCAGCATTCTTCAAAATATCTTCTTTTGTGTTTAGCTTAAGAAAGAGAATCATAAAGGGAAACAAGTGAAGGATGACAGAACCTCATATTCAGATGAACTGTGCCTTTAAATAGGAAAATTACCCAAACTCTTTGGTCATTTTTGAGCGAGATGCTAATGGTCTAATCCAATGTAATGATTTATACTAAGCTAAGCTAAAAGTGCCCCACCGGACCAGGTGCAGTGTTGCTTTAACATGTTACAGTAGAGCAGAGGCAGGAGGCAGTGCTGTGATCAACACTTACATTCAGGTTAGACTGGATCATCGGCAGCCACATGGGGATGAGCTGAACACACAGGAGAAGAAGACGACATTACAACACTGAATACACAAACACACTTCACTGAACATCTACGATACACACCAACATCATCATTCAGACAGACACTGTGTCCTCTATAACCGCAGGTGAACTGTGTGTGTGTACTGTCCACCCTACACACAACTCCTTCACATCTCTGATTCGGACTGTAATGCAGGAATGATCTGCACCGTTAGTGAAGCTGCTCTGGACGGATGATTACTGTGAAAGCAGAGTACACTCCCTGACAGAAGACTTGTGGATCTCAGCTGTAAGAGCAGCAGATAATAACTGGACTTCTAGTTGATGTGTGAAAGTGTCAGAAGGTGGATTTCTCTGCTGAATCATCTGTTGATCTGCATCATCACCAATACTGCAGAAGACCTACTGGAACCAGCATGGACCAAGATTCTCACAGAAATCAGTCAAGTTTGGTGAAGGAGAAATCATGGTTTGGGGTCTACATTCAGTATGGGGGCGTGTGAGAGATCTGCAGAGTGGATGATCAACATCAACAGCCTGAGGTATCAAGACATTTGTGCTGCCCATTACATTACAAACCACAGGAGAGGGACAATTCTCCAGCAGGATAGCGCTCCTTCTCATACTTCAGCCTCCACATCAAAGCTCCTGAAAGCAAAGAAGATCAAGCTGCTCCAGGATTGGCCAGCCCAGTCACCAGACATGAACATTATTGAGCACGTCTGGGGTAAGATGAAGGAGGAGGTGTTGAAGATGAACACGAAGAGTCTTGATGAACTCTGGGAGTCCTGCAAGAAGGCTTTCTTCACCATTCCAGATGACTTTATTAATCAGTGATTTGAGTCATGTCAGAGATGTATGGATGTTATTTGTTGTTCCTAAAATTAGACAGGCCTTTTTGTCAGGTAGTGTACAGCTAAACTTGAGCTGGGTTGAATGAGCAGATGCAGAGGTGTTCTAGTGCTGCTGTAATGAGTGTGAGTGGATGAAGAGAGTCTCGTACCTTCACAAAGATGGTGGAGTTACACTCCTGCAGCGCCTCCATCAGGCTGATGACATGCAGACACACCATCTCCACCATCTGAACACGCACACAGAGAGAGAGAGAGGGAGTGAGTGTGTGTGTGTGTGTGTGTGAGTCCTTTAGTGTGTGTGTGTGTGTGTGAGTCCTTTAGTGTGTGTGTGTGTGTGTGTGTGTGTGAGTGTGTGTGTCTCTCACCACTCTGTTGTGTGCCATGAGTTGCAGTATGCTGGGTGTGACTCGGCTCCAGAACTCCAGGCCGGTGAGCAGGGCTCCGCTGCACAGCTCGCTCTGGTTCTGGTTCTGGTTCTGGCTGGAGGGAGCAGTGGACGCCTGCTCACAGTACACCGTCCACAGCTGAGCGAACATGAAGGCGTGGAACAGCGAACACATGTGCAGCACTGACGTCTGACACACACACACAGAACACAGGAGATCAGCACAGCTCTATAGCGCGCACACACACACACACACACACACACACACACACACACCTTAGACTGCTCCGGGAAGCCGATCAGGATGACGATCAGGTGGTCTGCGATGTGTGAGCCGGCGTCCAGCGGGATGGGCATACAGCACGAGGAGCCCTGCTGCAGTGCACTGTGGGTAAGAGAACCCAGCAGCAGCCAAGACAGCTGACGGATATGCGACACACACTCGATGAACTCCTTGGGTCTGAACACACACATACACAGAGTAAGAATTGCAGTGTGGACAGTGGAGACACACACACACTCAGACACGCACAGACACATACACACACACTCAGACACACACACAGTTGTATTCTAAATAACAGCAGTCCAACATCAATATCCAGAACACAACACGTGTTGTTGGGGCGGGGGGAAGGGGGTGCATTCCAGGAATACTGGATGAATTTGCATACAACCCCAAACCAGACTAAGTTGAGACAGTACAGGTCTAGTCCTTTAGGAGCAGAGATGGGCCGAGGATCGCCAGTTTGACCACAAATAAGAGAGAAAATGAGTGAACAGATTAAACACAATGCTCCTCAGAGAAAGAGAGGAAGACATGTGGATATTTCACCTTCATCAGTGCAGAACATCATTAAAGATTGAAGAATCTGGAGGAGTTTCAGTGCGTAAAGGACAAGAGCGCAAGCCTAAGCTGAACAACCGTGACCTCCGACCCCTCAGGGGGCGCTGCATCAAGAATCCTCATTCATCTATAAGCCAGATCAGCACATGGGCTCAGGACTACTGCGGTAAACCTTTGTCAAGTACCACAATACAGAGACACATCCACAAACGCCAGCCAAAGCTGTACTGTGGCAAAAGGAAGCCCTATGTTAACAGTGTCCAGAAGCACCGTCCACTTCTCTGGGCTTAGAGGCATCTGGGATGGAGCATCACACAGTGGAGACGTGTACTGTGCTCAGATGAAGCAGTGTTTCAGGTGTTTTTAGGAGAAATGGACGCCGTGTGTTTCTGAGCAAAGAAGAAATGCGGTCCAGACTGTCCAGAAGCCAGGGTCTGTCATGGTCTGGGGTTGTGTCAGTGCCCTTGGCAAAGGTAACCTGCTCTTCTGTGATGCTCTATTAATGCTGAACAGATTCTGGAGCTCAATATGCTGCCTTCTTCTCCAGGGACGCCCATGCAGAGTTCAACAAGACAATGCAGAACCACATTCAGCACACATTACAGAGTCCTGCTGCAGAGGAAGAGGATACAGCTACTGGACTGGCCTGCCTGCAGTCCCGACCCGTCTCCAATAGAGAATGTGTGCTGCATTATGAACAGTGAAGACCCCGTACTGTTGCCCACCTTAAGACTTGAAGAAGAGGGCAGAATGACAGCTGAAACTCTTCATCACCGGCTGTCTTCAGTCCCTAAACGTCTTTAAGTGTTGTGAAAAGGAACGGCAGCATTACACAGGGGGAAAAGCTGCACTGAGACGACTCTTATTGAAATGTGTTGCAGGAACCAAAACTGTAAAATGTCTTTAATTAGAGAAACAGTAACGATCATGAGGAACACATTAAATCATGTTTGTTGTTTTGTCTGCAATAAAATACAAGTCAAAGTCAATGTAGAAATCCCTTCTTTCTTTTTTATTAGCGTTTCTAAACTGTCCCAGCCTGCTGATTTCAGGTTGTGTATCAGAATACATAATGAGGACATGTTGCTCTATGCAGAAGAGGAAATGTCCTCGAAATGAGTATTTCAACAAGACATTGCCCCAATACACACTAGTAAGCAAACAGCAGCATCTTGGGTCCAGAGCAACAAAATTAATAGTATGGAGTGGCCAGCCTAGTGTCCTGACCTTAACCTAATATAAAACCTGAAGTTGACATCAAAAATACTGTTTCTGAGGCAAAACTGAGAATTTTTTTGATTTAAAATGGAATCAGGGCAGGTAACAGACCACACACACACACACACACACACACACACGCA
>NC_079451.1:90000-97500 GCF_903798145.1 Danio aesculapii | reverse complement strand
TGTCCACACTACTCCGGCATCTTCGACTCCTGAGCACTTTGAAAAGGACCCTGCTTTAGTCTGAAACACTGTGTTGAGTTCCAGTGTAGACAAACTGAAGCGCAGACTTCTGAAACCAGAGGCGTGGCTATCCACAGTCACTCTCTGATTGGTCTTCTGGACTATTGCATATCAATCCCTGATTGGTCAAGCCCTGATCATATGACAATAACACAAGCAGTAGCTGCCAGTGATGTGGATGGTCATGTGTGGTGTGTTTAGGCTATATAGAGTGGATGGAGATTGTCTCTCTGAAACATTAAAAACAGCAGTGTGTGTCAGAGTATGTGAACGGAGTGATGAGCGGGAGGAGAGCCACCTGCAGTAAACCCACACTATAAAACTAGAGGAATGATTGGGAAGTCCCCATAATTCACAGAACCCTATATGTGTGTGTGTGTGTGAGAGGATCATGTCACACACCTCCAGCAGCTGACTGAGCGCCGCCACAGAGCTCAGCTCATTGAAGTCGATCAGAGACATCGCCAGAGTCCGCAGAAAACTGCCGTCTGAACAGGAGAGAAGAAGAGGACTGTAAGTGTGTGTGTGTGTGCGCGTGTATGTGTATAAATGTGTGTGCGCGTGTGTGTGTGTGTGTGTGTGAGACCTTTAATGCTGCTCTGGAACAGCTGGGGCAGGATGCCATTTGGTGCCAGCTGATGGAGGACGCAGCGCAGGAACTGCTTGGCCACACCGGCAACATTCCCGGGAATCAGCATACTGTGCGCACACACACACACACACACACACACACACACACAATACAGTTTGTAGAGTATAAAAGCAATCAAAACCTATAGAATGTCAGCCACAATTCACAAAAACCTGTTAATGTGTGTGTGTGTGTGTGTGTGTGTACACATGTATGTTCAGTTCTCAGTTCAGCTCACCTCTCAGCCTGACCCGTGAAGTTGGAGCTGGAGGCGAGTCTGCAGAATACAGCAGAGGATTACAGGACCGCACAGAGAGATGTTGTACAGGTGAGTTCAGGTGTGTACAGGTGTTGTACATGTGTGTAGAGGGGTGTAGATGCGTTGTACAGGTGTGTAGATGTGTTGTACATGTGTTGTACAGGTGTGTAGATGTGTTGTTCAGGTGTATAGAGGTGTGTACAGATGTGTAGAGGTGTTGTACATGTGTGTAGATGTGTTGTACATGTGTTGTACAGATATATAGAGGTGTGTACAGGTGAGTACAGGTGTTGTACAGGTGTATAGAGGTGTTGTAAAGGTGTTGTTCAGGTGTATAGAGGGGTGTACAGGTGTTGTACAGGTGTGTAGATGTGTTGTACAGGTGTATAGAGGTGTTGTAAAGGTGTTGTTCAGGTGTATAGAGGGGTGTACAGGTGTTGTACAGGTGTGTAGATGTGTTGTACAGGTGTATAGAGGTGTGTACAGATGTGTAGATGTGTTGTACATGTGTGTAGATGTGTTGTACATGTGTTATACAGGTGTATAGAGGTGTGTACAGGTGTTGTACAGGTGTGTAGAGGTGTTGTAAAGGTGTTGTTCAGGTGTATAGAGGTGTGTACAGGTGTGTAGAGGTGTGTACAGGTGTTGTACAGGTGTATAGAGGTGTGTAGAGGTGTTGTACAGGTGTATAGAGGTGTGTACAGGTGTATAGAGGTGAGTACAGGTGTTGTACAGGTGTGTAGAGGTGTTGTAAAGGTGTTGTTCAGGTGTATAGAGGTGTGTACAGGTGTGTAGAGGTGTGTACAGGTGTTGTACAGGTGTATAGAGGTGTGTAGAGGTGTGTACAGGTGTTGTTCAGGTGTATAGAGGTGTTGTACAGGTGTATAGAGGTGTGTACAGGTGTATAGAGGTGTGTACAGGTGTTGTTCAGGTGTATAGAGGTGTTGTACAGGTGTATAGAGGTGTGTACAGGTGTATAGAGGTGAGTACAGGTGTTGTACAGGTGTGTAGAGGTGTTGTAAAGGTGTTGTTCAGGTGTATAGAGGTGTGTACAGGTGTTGTACAGGTGTATAGAGGTGTGTACAGGTGTGTAGAGGTGTGTACAGGTGTTGTTCAGGTGTATAGAGGTGTGTACAGGTGTTGTTCAGGTGTATAGAGGTGTGTACAGGTGTGTAGAGGTGTGTACAGGTTTGTAGAGGTGTGTACAGGTGTTGTTCAGGTGTATAGAGATGTGTACAGGTGTTGTTCAGGTGTATAGAGGTGTGTACAGGTGTGTAGAGGTGTGTACAGGTTTGTAGAGGTGTGTACAGGTGTTGTTCAGGTGTATAGAGGTGTGTACAGGTGTGTAGAGGTGTTGTACAGGTGTGTAGAGGTGTTGTACAGGTGTTGTTCAGGTGTATAGAGGTGTGTACAGGTGTATAGAGGTGTTGTACAGGTGTATAGAGGTGTTGTACAGGTGTGTAGAGGTGTTGTACAGGTGTTGTTCAGGTGTATAGAGGTGTGTACAGGTGTATAGAGGTGTTGTACAGGTGTGTAGAGGTGTTGTACAGGTGTGTACAGGTGTTGTTCAGGTGTATAGAGGTGTGTACAGGTGTGTACAGGTGTTGTTCAGGTGTATAGAGGTGTTGTACAGGTGTTGTTCAGGTGTATAGAGGTGAGCATCTGACTGCACCTGCCCACAGACTGCATGATCTCCAGCAGCAGTGGAGCGGCCAGGTCTGGACTCAGGTGTATGAACATGGACAGAACCACCACAGCCAGAGCCAGGGTCTCCTCATCATACTCCTCCAGCACCGCCCCGCAGTCACGACACCTGAACACAGAGGAGGAGGAGGAGGAGCACAGGTCGGTACACAGTTTACACTCATTTTTCATTTATTTTCTGTATTTTTATTATGTTTTTTTTAATCACAATGATTTATTTATGGTATATTTTATATGATATTATTATTATTATCATTATTATTATTATTTATGTATTGTGCAACAGCACTGTAGAGTTAGAGACATGTAACACAAATTAAGTTATGATTAAAGGGGAAATGTTGAGCAGAAACTCTGAGTTATCTGAGATGAAAGTCCTCTTGATGTTTGGTGACTTTCTAAAATCAGCCCAACATTAGGAACTGAAATGCTGTCCTGCAGTCAAATTGAGCTGAAACTACTGACACACACACACACTGAGTGAACACTGCACATAAGAGAGAGTGTGTGTGTGTGTGTGTGTGTGTTTCTCCGCACCTGTCAGCCATGGTCGTGGGCTGCTCATCGCTGAAGTCTTCTGGTGCTGGAACGAACATGCTGGCGGTGCTGGGAGCTGACAGTAGACTGGTCTTAGTGGGACCTGAGAGAGGCAGATGTAGACAGCAGTCATCTCTCTCTCTCCAGAACATCAGCAAGCCAAACTCACAGTAACAGCTTTATTCCAATAGAGTTATTCTGCCTCCTGTTAAACTTCAACATATTTTCCCCATTTCAGTGTAACGGAGAGAAGATTTAGATGAAACCCCAGTGTGTGCTCGTGTTGGTGTGTGCGGTTAATCCTGCTGTGTGTTCTCTGTGTCAGCTGAAAAGCATTATTAATAATAATAATCGTGTGTTCTCTCACCGGTGTCCCATGTGCTGATGTTCTGCGGAGCGCTGGACTGATGCTCCAGCTGACGCTTCATTAGCTGACTCATGGTGACGGCGCCCAGAGAGCCACGCTTCACCTGACGATACTGAGCTGCAGACAACAGCAGGACACACACACCTGAGCACATCTCTCAGTCCAGGAGAACAGCTCGTGCAGTAGCAGAGCGCCATTACAGGCTGAGTTCACACAGAAAGGTCAATCCTGTCTTCATTCTGCTCACTCTACAGTACATTTCTTTTACCATTTAAACTCAGAGGTGTTGATCCGAATCGTGTTCTGACAGTGCACACTTCCCTATTGAACACTTCACTTACAGCACATGAAGCAATAACGCATTGACTTCATCAAAACACATAGGTTACAGCTCAATGACTGTACATTTATTTACAGAACACAAGTATCATCTCCTCACTAGTGTTAGCTGCTGTCTTGGCAATATTAGAGGAATTATTATATTATCCAAAATAACTGATGATTGTTAAACGCCAGTGACCCAACTCTAGGGTACAACTACTGTCATCATCAGTCTTATATTAGTTATTTAGTATTTTCTTTTTTAATGTCATTGACATCCCATATTAGATTGTTATTAATAGATTAATGCATTCTGAATGCTAGAAAAATCTAAATAAAGCCTCTTCCTCCTGTGGGGCTATGGGGACGAGCAGTTGTGTGTTGTTCAGAATAATACACAAGTAATTAAACAACGATTACTGACACACTGATCTCTCGAAATGGTGTTCAAATAACATCAGCTTTCATATAGGAATATGAAGAACTTGTAAATATATGGGTGGGGGGAGACACGGGGGCTCAGTGGTTAGCACTGTGGCCTCACAGCAAGAAGGTCACTGGTTCAAGTCCCGGCTGGGTCAGTGTGTGTTTCTGTGTGGAGTTTGCATGTTCTCCCCGTGTTGGTGTGGGTTTCCTCCGGGTGCTCCGGTTTCCCCCACAGTCCAAACACATGTGCTATAGGGGAACTGATCAACTAGACTGGCCGTAGTGTATGGGTGTGTGCGTGCGTGCGTGCGTGCGTGTGTGTGTGATGTACTGGAGACGGAGGAGCGGTGGCTGGTCTCCGGGACCGTGGCCTCCAGAGCCGGGGCGGAGGCTGATTCTCTGGGCTTCTCCAGGCTGGACAGAGATTTGGGATCTGCAGAAGGAGGAGGACAGAGTGAACATCAGCTCTAAACACTCAATCCACATCAGACCATCAGTTTTGGTGAAGCTCATGATATCAGACACTGCTCGCTGCAGAGCCGCTTGAGCTCCAGCTCCTCCTCCTATAAGCTGTTTTAATGCGTACACCCACCCCACCCCACCCACCCCACCCCTAACCCAACCCCCAGTGACATCACCTGTAGAAGTGCAGCAGGGAGGAGCTGGAGCTCAGCTCTGCCCAAGCGGCTCTGCAGTGAGCACCACTAGCATGAAATCCACTCGCAATAATAAAGACAATTAAGGCCCGCTCACACCAAGCAGGATCACTATAAACATAAGCATACAGATCTAGCTGTAGAAACATCTGCCAGTGTTGGAGAACAGCCATCAACACACAGAGGAGCGATATCAGCACTCTCAGCAGGATTAATTCCTGATGATGATGGAGAAAACACTGACAGCCAATCAGAATCCAGAGAACAGTAAAGCTCCAGACGCCACAGTGGAGAAGCACTGATGATGATCAGCCCTCGCTCACAGGAGCATCACAGATCAGGACGATCCTGGAGACTATTGATTATAGCATGCAGACTGAGACTGACACCTGCTGGACACTCCAGAGAATACACTATTAACAGCACAATCCACACGCACACACACACACACACACACACACACACACACACACACACACACACACACACGCGCACACACACACACACACACACACACACACACACACACACACTGATGATTAGCGTTCCTCTGTGTGGACACTAATATATTTCAAGAGTTCACACTTAGATATGCTCGATAATAACAGCAGGTTTGGCATGCTGTCCCGGGAGAGAACCCTGAGCTCAGAGATCAAGGCTCCTGTCTGGTCAATGAGCATGTAAGGGGGTACGAGATCAGGTGGAGAGCTCCCTCTGGAAAAGGAGGAAAGGGGGAGCTGGGGTGGATGGGGGGTTCTTCAAAAACTGAAGCTGAGGGAGTAACGCTAGTCGGGAGGGAGTAACGCTAGTCGGGCTATTTATAGTGAGTTTGGAATGATCATACTGGCTAACTAATGATTACAGATGACAGAGCAGTCATCAATCATATCACGTGCTCCTCTCGAAATGAGTTGGTGAAACTTCACTTGTCTTCATCCTGCTTGGTGTGAACATAATATACAGCCGATAAGGTCAGCACATCAAGACTCTGTTGAGCTTGTGTAAACTGCTTCTTGATGAATGTTGAGATGTTTGGACTAGAAACAGAGCAGTGGTTTAGCAGTACATCTCCAGAAGGTTTTGGTAAATGGCTCACTGATAATCGATTTCAATAATCCTGATTACAATCACAACCCAATAAACATGGTGATTTTGATCTCCCTCATAATCGCTAACAGCTAGGGTTAGTGTTACAGACCTGTCTCTGCAGCCGGATCCCTCATCTTGTCCAGTGTGTTGAAGGAGATGTCCAGGTACTCCCTCTGGATGGCGCTGACGGCGATCTTCCTCTCCTTGCGCTGTCGGGGAATGATCTGGATCCTGAACTCGGCCTCATCGTTCTCGTCCTCTGGTTTGGGTTCGCTGTCTCTGTCCTCGGCCTCGTCTTCATCTGCGTTCAGCGGATCCAGAGACTCCAGCACGTCCACCGGGATGTGCAGCAACACAGAAACGCTGCTGCCGTCCTCGAGTGTGTGTGTGCCGGACTCATCCAGCGACGCGTTCGGCATGTGGGACGTCTTTCTGAACAGATCCCGCTTCTGCTTCAGGGTCATCATGTGCACCGAGGGGTCCGAGACCTCCAGTGTGGTGCTGTGCTGAGGGGAGCACTGCTGGACTCCTGATGCATTGTGGGATTTGCTCAGCACTCCGCCGGGCAGCGTCAGGGCTTCAAACAGGTCCTCGTTACTCTCCACGATCCTCAGAGGCGGCAGCGGCTCGAACACCAGCGAGTCGCTGTCGGACAGAGACAGTATGGAGCGCTTCTCAGGGATGGAGGTGCAGTCGGAAGACAGGTCGATGAGGTCCGGATCGTCTTTATCCAGCGCTGAGACTCCCGGCGGGGTCATCGGGGAGTCCAGACCTGACGCTTTATCCTCGAAGGTCTCCATGCAGCTGAGCCGCACCTCTGGGATGACGGGCCGCGTGCTGTCCGGCTGCGCTCCAGAGCCGCGCCGCTCCATGATGGAGTGGCCGTTGGAGGAGTCCTCCTTCCCATGGTGCAGTGCGCGGTGCTGCTGCTGGCGGGCCGCAGACGAGGAAGCGCAGGGCTGGTTCTGCAGGTCGCAGCGCTCGATGCAGGACTTGCGGCGGTGCTCGTCCAGGTTGTAGAGGATGGAGTCAGTGTTGGAGATGTCCAGGGACTTCTGCTTGTGCATGGCCTGCAGACGCTTCTTCTTGCTGCTGCTGAGGATGTCCTCTCGACCCGAGTACAGCAGTGTGTCCTGCAGAACACCAGCGTCCTTACACTCGGACAGCTCCAGCTCACCTGCGCAGGAGGAGCAGAGTAATGTCAACATATACTAGAGCGGGTACTGTGGGTAGTGAACACCTCTGGTAAATATGTCTCTCAGTGGAGCTGTTGATGTGGAATGGGCTATACGCACCAGAACCATCACAAAACCGCCATGTTTAAGATCTGATTTCTTTCTAAATCAGTGCTCTTCACTGATATACGGTATATAGCGGACCTCAGACAGACATGAAGCGCTGCATTAAATCTCACTGTTCATGTCTTTAATATATGGAGATGTATTTGACC
>NC_079451.1:57500-80000 GCF_903798145.1 Danio aesculapii | reverse complement strand
TGAGTGTGTGTATGTGTGTGTGTGTGTGTGTGTGTGTATGGTAGTATGTGTGTGTCTGTGTGTGTATATAAGTCTGTGCGTTTATGTATGTGTATATATGTGTGTGTGTGTATGTGTGTGTCTACAAGTGTGTGAATGTGTGTGTGTGCTCACATGCAGCCACAGTAGCGCCTGCTCCTGCACTGATGCTGGATATCCAGTGAATCTGCAGCTGATGAAGCCGAACATCTCCTCCATGGAGAAGGGCAGAGGACACAGCTCAATGTCGAACATCTTACTGCAGGAACACACAGAAGCTCACACACTCTTCTCTTTAAGTCTTTAAGAGTGTAGTATGAGTGTGTGTATTGGGCCGAGGTGTACCTGAGCACCTCGCGGAACTCTTTGAGCTGGTGGTCCGGCACTTCGGTGCGGATGGCCTCCAACCACTCGGGCATGAAACACTCCCACAGCGGCTGACTGATCACGTTATAGGGGATCAGGCACAGGATTCTGTTCAGGCCCTCCTTCAGCTGCGTCACTGTGCTGCACGACTTATCCCAGAAACCACCCACCTAAACACACACACACACACACACACACACACACACACAGTACAGTAAACACACACACACACACACACACACACACACACACAGTACAGTATAGTAAACACACACACACACACACACACACACACAGAGTACAGAATAGTAAACACACACACACACACACACACAGTACAGTAAACACACACACACACACACACACACACACACACACACACTGACCCTGGCGAACTCCACTGGTTTGGGCAGCAGACACATGACCATGACGTCGAAGCGCACGTCACACACCGTCTTCAGCCACTTGGTGACGAACTGCGGCTTGAGCTTCTCCACCAGGCTGCCCACCTCGTCATCCATCATGTAGGCGGTGGAGTCGAACCACTGGAACACCATACTGACCAGCCGGGCCAGGCTCTCTGTGGGGGTGTTCTCGCTCGGGGTGCACAGACTCACCTGAGGAGACAGCGCAGTGTGTGTGTGTGTGTGTGTGTTAGTCAGTGGCAACACAACTACACTACTAGCTTCATTAGCCACTAATGCTCTGTTGATTAGCAGTTAGCGAGCTTGCACTGTGAGTCCTGTAAAATCAGCAGTCAGATGTTATGATCTGTACAGTGTTGAGCAATAACATGTTCCTAGTGCTGCGCTACTGTAACAGCATTACTTTATAAATATGATGACCTGATGACCTGTAACCACTGACTTCCACAGTAGGAAAAACAAATACAATGGAAGTCAATGGGTCCAGGTTTCCAACATTCTTCAAAACATCTTCTTTAGTGTTCAACAGAAGAAAGAAACTCATAAAGGAACAAGTGAATAAATGAAGACAGTGTTCTCAGTGTGGGGTGAACTGACCCTTTAAACATGTTGAACAGTCTCTCCTTAAGCAACTATATCACTGTTTTAATAAGTCATCATTTCACAGGAGGGAGAGTCAGTTTGGGTTCCTCCGTATGTGAAGAACAAGCGTTATTCTTAGGCTGCTTGTCCCGCAGACACAACTTAGCTCTGTCACGTATAATAAAGTCTGATCTGGAATTCTGAACCGACCCTTTTCACAAGGCTGTGTACTCATGTGTGTATTAAATCAGCTCTGCATCACATGACAGCAAGCGAACTCCTGTGTGTGTGAGCAGCGCCGGCCCGTCCGACAGGCATGATAGGTGGTCGCCAAGGGCCCCGCGTTTCTTGGAGAGCCCCACGAACGCTGCTCTTGTATATTTACGGTGAACATAAGGACGAGGATGAGTGTGTACGTATATATCATTGTGCAAACAGCATTAAACGCAAAACAATTCACAACGACGGTGAGAACAAGTAACCTCCACTATTGATTAAAAGATTAGCGGCGTATAATTGATGAGGTGTGTGTAATGCAGTGTGTGTAATGCAGTGTGTGTAATGCAGTGTGAGTGTGAGGTGTGTGTAATGCAGTGTGTGTAATGCAGTGTGTGTGTGAGGTGTGTGTAATGCACTGTGTGTGTGAGGTGTGTGTAATGCAGTGTGTGTAATGCAGTGTGTGTGTGAGGTGTGTGTAATGCACTGTGTGTGTGAGGTGTGTGTAATGCAGTGTGTGTAATGCAGTGTGAGTGTGAGGTGTGTGTAATGCAGTGTGTGTAATGCAGTGTGTGTAATGCAGTGTGTGTGAGGTGTGTGTGTGTGTGTGTGTGTGCGTGTGTGTGTGTGTGTGCGTGCGTGTGTGTGTGTGTGTGTGTGTGTGCAGGACAGTGAATCTGACATGATTCTCTCCTCTGTATGCTGTTATCAGTCTCACACTATTGTTTTCCTCCTGATAGTCTTGAGAACAGCATCCTGGAGTTCCTCTGTCATTATTTCAGCTGATAGGGTTAGGGTTAGGGTTAGGGTTAGGATAGGGTTGTAGAATAGAGATGTGTTGTACTCTCCCGTTCACTGTGCTCTGAGTTTACACACTATCACCACTTCTGCTGCACAGCAGACACACACACACATGTGAAACGGCTCTGTGGAGTGTGTAGTGTGGTGTGTGTGGTGTAATGAGAGCAGTAGTGACAGTGATGTAGAGCGACTCCTCTCCCCTCACCAGGAACCAGATGCCGAACTGGCTGAGCAGCCGCTGGTCGTGCTGGTCGTCCTCTTTATTGTCGAACTCCAGGTTATCCAGAGAGTGATGAGAGGAGGACAGTAAACCCATCTGCCGGCGCCGGTTCAGCTCAAACTCACGCTGCTCCGCATGGATCTCTGCCTCCTTCAGCAGACTGCACACACACACACACACACACACACACACACACACACACTGTGAGCTGCGTCTGCTGTGTTTATCTGGTCAGAAATACAGCAGTAACACGGTGAAGCAGCGCTGATGCTGAACCAGTGTTTCAGTCAGATGTGTGTAACGTCAGCGGTGTGGAGCTCAACTCTCCAATCAAACACTCTGACATGAGCATGGACCACACTACTGATCACTGTGTGTGTGTGTGTGTGACCTGATGACGGCCTCCACTGTGCACACCAGCTCCTCTGCTCCGCACTCGCGTGTGTTGATGGGGGGGGGTGAGGTCTGGTACAGGTGTGTCTCCGCTGACGCCCCCACCTCGCTGCTGTGGTGGTTCACATGGCAACGCTTGCAATAGCGCACCGGCCGGTTGCCATGGCGACCACAGCAGCCCGCTGAGAAGCAGGTGACGACGGCACGTCTGACGTGAGAGCTGCAGTTCTGAGACACACACACACACACACACACACATCAGATCACCAACAGCCAAACACACACAAACACACACACATACACACTTCACCCCACTAACAGCAAAACACAAACACTCACACACAGACACAAACACACACACACACACACACACACACACACACACACACACACACACACACACACACTCACACTCACTCACCTTCTTCTGACAGATAGCAGAGATCTCCGCTGTCAGCCAGAAATCATTAGAAAACAAGACGAGAGGAACAGACATCAGCTCATCATCAGCAAACTGACCAGCACTGCCCATTAATACATGCTACAAGCATACACCACCTGACAGAAGTCTGCGGACTCTCCAAGTTTTAGGAACACAGATAATAACTTGGTATCAGAAGTGTGTTATATGAAAGGTAAAGGCCTCTAGATGAGGCTTATTTGAGCACAATATAATCTGATCATGTCTTGATGTTGACTGATTTGATTAGGACAGTAAGGTCTGACTCTGCTTAGACTAAAGTCTGCTCACTGAACCTTCAATAATGTCCAGTATAGAATATGTGCTCATGCTGCAGTGGAAACAGAATGAATATTGTGTCTGACTCCATCATGAGCTTGGAGGACTGCATCCATACATCTCTGACATGACTCAAATCACTGATTAATAAAGTCATCTGGAATGGTGAAGAAAGCCTTCTTGCAGGACTCCCAGAGTTCATCAAGAGTCTTTGTGTTCATCTTCAACGCCTCCTCCTTCATCTTACCCCAGACGTGCTCAATAATGTTCATGTCTGGTGACTGGGCTGGCCAATCGTGCAGCACCTTGACCTTGTGGGTTCCAGTAGGTCTTCTGCAGTATTGGTGATGATTGGGATGCAGATCAACAGATGATTCAGCAGAGAAATCCACCTTCTGACACTTTCACACATCAACTAGAAGTCCAGTTATTATCTGCTGCTCTTATAACTGAGATCCACCACAAGACTTCTGTCAGGGAGTGTATATACAGAGAAAATCTTTACTCCAGTAGTAGTAACTAATCTAAAGAGTAATAAAGTGTCTGATGATTAAATTACTCTAGTTTTTAGTTACTTTTAATATTCAAAAAGTTGAACCCAATCCATGAGTGTTGCTCATGTAAATGTAACGGAGTAAATGTACTGTATTACTACCCTATAACTCTATTATTTAATAACTCTATCATTACTCTAATAAATGATCTGTCTGTTATCTGTCTAGCGGTCGCAGGTTCACTGTAGCTCCTGCATAACACACAGCTGATCTGTTTCTGTAAGTGCATGTGGAGGTGTCGGTACTCATACTGGGCTTCACATCAAACTGCTCTCTCTCTCTCTCTCTCTCTCTCTCTCTCTCTCTCTCTCTCTCTCTCTCTCTCTCTCTCTCTCTCTCTCTCTCTCTCTCTCTCTACCTCTACCTCTCTCTACCTCTCTCTCTCTCTCAGAGTGATCGGCCACATAAAATTACCAGTCCAAAACGGCATATTTGGTTTTTGGCCGAAAGAGAAAAATGGATGAAAATATGAGCCCAAAAGCAGAGTAATGCTGCAGCTCCAGCTGTAGACACTGCACACTGGACACAGAGAGCACTGCGCTATACAAAGGCTGAGTAGACTAACCAAAGCACAAGTGTTACAGTCACAGGTCAGAATAGCTCAATATTCAGCTCTAATCTATCTTCTTATGCATGAACCGCACACGCTCAGCACTGGAATAACACACTGACAGGACACTCATGTGTGCTCCTGCCTCTTCAATAGCGCTGCTGTGCTGCAACAGCAACACTGGTGGACCTGTACACTGACAATATCTGGCCCAGATCAAACTATCTGAACATCTACAATCTGTGTTCAAACATACATAAATATAGCCAAACTCGACTTCAGAGCTGTCTAAAAGAGCGTAGTAATGCACAATACTGATCAAATGTACAATTCTGATAGATTTACAGTGGAAAACGTAGTAAATATATGTATGACCATGACCTTCTTTACTTCATATTCAAATGAGTTTTAGCATGAAAATAAAAAGTAGCCCTAAATGAGTGATCCATCAACCTGATTTCACCAGTAGGACATGATGCTGGACTCACAGCCATGATGATCCTGGAGTAACATTCAGATCAGCCAATCAGAATTAAGGGATATGTGTCCAGTCTACCTCACTTTTAGGCTTACAGTGAGCTTTATGCACTTCTCCATGATTGCTATCCAGCTATTAGTCCCCTCAGATTTTGGGAATAATCTACAGTTATGGTTGGGTTTAGGGGTGGGGAACAGGTTTGGGTTACATTTTCCAACAAAAATGATGTTCCAGGTGTAAATGACGACAATATGAACAGTGTTTGCTCATGAGCGCAGTAAACAGTGAGTGTGTGCAGGTACAGCTGTAAATGTCACTGACCTTGTGGTAAAAGCACATCCACGAGCCACTCGGCATGATCACTGCAAAAGACCAGGAGAACATGAGGAATGACCACGCACACGCACGCACACACACGTGAACACACAAACACACACACGCGCGCGCGCACACACACACACACACACACGCACGCACACATGCGCGCACACACACACGCACGCACACATGCGCACATGCACACACACACGTGAACACAAACACACACACACACACGCGCGCACATGCGCGCACACACACGCACGCACACATGCGCACATGCGCACATGCACACACACGTGAACACAAACACACACACACACACACACACGCACACGCACACGCACACACACCCCTCTCTGTCAGATCTAATCTGACTGTGAAAAACTGAGCTCCAGCATTAACATCAGATTGCCTATTTCACACACCCCATTGTCAGATTATTCTGCTTGTTTTAATGAAAACTCTCTTTATTTTGACCCATTATTCATGAAAACAACACAACATGTTCACTGGTCTAGATGCTGCTGAAATTAAATTATTATTGATATTTAGAGGAGAAACCAGACAGAAACTCAGTAAGAAAAGTATTTTTGCACTAAAACAAGTCAAAGTTCGGTCTGTCAGTGAACGTCTAATAGACATCTAAGAATAGACCAAAGCCAGACCAGTCATCAAATAGACAGGAATGAATGAGCACGCATGTGAAGTCTGTCTAGTCTGAGTATTTGATTGACTAGTCTAGTTTGGGCTATTCTAAAGCGGTCTACGTTTAGATGTCTATTAGATGTCTATATTAAACACAGTGTGATCCGGGCTATAGTCAGTGGTGTTTTCTCACCCGGCGATCCTCTGGCTGCACTCCTCACAGATGTAGAGCGGCGGCGGCTTGTCTCCCAGAGCCACCGAGAGCGTCGGGTCGATACACATCTGCACAGGTACAACAACAGCGCCGTATTTCACACACATACATGTCTGATTCAGTGTTGTGTCTTGCTTACTGTGGATTAAATGAGATACTGATGAGGCAAGCTTAGTTGTGTTACTATGCTCCTGCTCTCACAGAAACCCTAACCCGACCATAGAGGATCAAGAGCAGTGGGTCATGACAAGTTCACACTGCATGAGTTCAGCCCTGTTTACCCACAGACAGGCCATGTTAGTGTCAAAAGCAGGAGTGAACAATCACACAGAGAGAATTATTGAAGACGCGATCTGACAGAGTCACTGACGCCTTGAAACATGTCACTGACGCACTGACCTGTCGCCAATTCAAAATACTGTGTGTTCTGGCTGACCAACAGCCAATGGGAGAGCAGGATACATGGAAGTGGAAAACTAGAGGGGAGTTATATAGACCATCAGCCAATGGGAGAGCAAGATACATAGAAGTGGGATGTTTGGGGAAGAATTGTAGATCTACAGCCAATGGGAGAGCAGGATACAGGTAGTTTGATAAGGAGTTATAGACCAACAGCCAATGTTAGAACAAGATGTAGAACTGCAGGAATTTTAGGGAGGAGTAACAGACTTGCAGTCAATAAGAGAGCAGGATACAGAACCATTCTGTCTTCTATGTAGCAGCTGAACAGAGCTTCCTTCATGGTACCTAAAACCCAGAGCTGGTGCAAACTAAACTGAAACTGAAGTGGCTAGAGAGCTGTGCATGGATGGATTTGCTCTTCAGTGTTTGGACTTTCAGCAGTGAAGATTTAACCACACTGAACTGAACTGAAGTGAGCTTCAGCTCTGAACACTGGACTGACACCGCTTCAGTTTACTAGAGCTTCTGTGTTCATCTGCTGACACACACTCTACAGTGTTAAAGCTCTAGATAAATAGAGATGAACTGAACTGGATTAATCTGTCTCTGTGGTACAGGCCCCAGATTACAAGACAAATAATCACATGATCAAAACCTGCATGCAGTAAATCCAGAGGTAAAGAGCACAGTACCTTCACCGCTGGTTTATTGATGGAGTTCTGGCACTCGATGTGTTGGCAGTGAATGGGGTTCCAGGCTGTGGAGTGAACAACACAAATACCATGAGGACTTCAGGAGAGGGTAGCCGGAGCAGTCAACGAGTTCAATACCCAGAACCCACTCAGCCTGTTCCCTGATTGAGTAAGTTACCAACCAGCCACAAAATAGCGGGTTCATTGAACAATTACAGTGGGCCTCGCAGACATGTTTGTTTAGTTTAGTGAGCCACAAGCAAAAAAAAAAAGGTTGAAAACCACTGATCCATACACATCCAGCTCTCAGGTCAACAATCTCTCACTGAAGGCCATTAGAGGTTAACCCTTGTCTATATGCAGAAGAGTAAAGCATAATAATCTAGAGCTAATGGGAGAATAACTGAATACAGCTCACAGTCCTATGCATGGCTTTATCTGAATGTAAACAGCCGAGATGGTCTGGAGTGCTCTGGACTGGTAAAGAGGAGCAGATCTCACCGGTGTACTGCAGGCCTCTGTACTCGCTGATGGCTCCCGGAAGCTTGAGGTTCGGCCAATAGTGGAAGAGCATCTGAACGGCGGGAGGCTTGACTTGGGACGGGCCGTAGGATATGACGTAGAGAAGATCCTTTAAAAACACAGCAATCACTGAGTCCACAGACCAGCTTCTCAAAACATCTCCGAAAACACACCAACATCCAAGCCGTACCTTCCATACTTCCTGCTTGAATTTCATCAGACACTCCAGCAGCTGACAGTGATACACTGAAGAGCAAACATGCAGAATGATTAGAGCACAGAATGCTGAAACAGCTATGATGGTAGAGCTGTCTGTGTCCTTCAGTCTGACAGATGTGCCGGTACCTGGATTGGAGGTGTACTGCATGGCGATCATTAGCATGGAGCAGGCCGACAGATTGACATATGCTGGAACGCCACCTTCTCTTCTGGTCGAACCCACTGCAACACAAAACTCCTTCGCTTACTTCTGAGGGACCAACGGCATGTGGGTGTACACATGTGTTACTGGCACAAACACTGAGCTCCTGCTCTACAGGGCTGTGGGCATACTCACAGATGGCCATGGGCAAGAAGGACGTGCTCAGGTACTCTATGATGTCTTTGTGCAGGAACGGAGGGAAGGTGGCTAACGTGGAGATCATGGTGTAGGGTAAAGTGCTGAGAATATCATCGCTAAGGAAAGGCAGAAGGCATGTTGTGGTGTAAAATATGGCCTGCCCCAGATCTGAAAGACAAGCAGACAGAGCAGTGAGCATCACAGACATTCACCCAGCCTTTCAAACCATCTCTGAACACTGCCCCGATGTCTACAGTAGGGATGCACCAAATGTTCTGCTGTCGAAAAGGCATTTCCAAAAATGGCTGAAAAATGAGCCGAACAAAACAAGACTCTGCTGCACCCCTGTTCAACATGCAGGTCTCACTCTGCGGATGTGGAAAGTGCTGCGCTATGAAACCCATTCATTTCAATGGCTTACGCCGCACAAGGGTGTTTTGTTGATACGCTGACTAAAGCGTACAATAGCAGCAATAGCAGCGAGTGCACTACTGACCATCTTGCACACACATTGGGTCAAGGTTCAACATTGCTCAGTATTTAGCTCTGCAGATAATCCAGTCATCTACACGTAAACTATCTATGTATGAACCACACATGCTCAGCTGAAAAGCAAAGCAGGCTCAAATAATGCACCGACAGGACATTTGTGTGTAGTGTACTGGTTCTGGCTGTTAGCAATAGCGATACCGTTGTTGTCATGGCAATGTTGGTAAAATGAAGCCTCTTGATTCGTTCACTGTCAATGAAACGTAGTAAGTTTATTGGCTTGTGATTTTTTAAATAAGCATAATTTGTCAAATGTTACTGCGGTAAATTAAACAAAGTCTTACAATATTACTTTTAATAAAATAATAACAAAATATTACAGCATTGGTTTGGATTTAAGCCAAGTGCGCACTGAAATTTTAATTTTGGTGCATCTCTAGTGTAAAGATTTGAGTTCACTTCAGATCACACCCAAAAGCTGGATAATGAAAGAGATTCAAACAGGAGCAGAATTATTCGTATTGTAAACGTTGTTGTCCAGTCAAAGCTCTCTATGTCGAGACAGAGGAACGGCGGACTCTTTATTTAGATCCATCATTTATAATCAATCCATCAACAGAATTCATCAAGCCCTGATCAGATGACGTGATGTTCATTGTCGGTTTCGACAGTCACTGTGTCAGATTGTGTGTTTTTGCCTTAATAAATCTTGACATGTTGTGGGTACCAAAGACTACATATAACTTCACGATCAATCATCATGTGACGTCTACGATGCTTATTCCGACACCAAACAGCCTCATTAACTATAACTGTCTCTATAATTGTCTGATTTGTTAGTTTTCATGATAATCCCAGAACTCTTCACCAGGCTGAAGAAGAGCCTCTGATATTGATCGCCTAAATTTATCTATTTTTATTCTGTCATGGTAGTCCAGTGAAGAAAGCATACACCACCTGACAAAAGTCTTGTCGCCCATCCAAGGGATTCCTTTTAGGAACAACAGATAATAACTTGATATCAGAAGTGTGTTATATGAAAGGTAAAGGCCTCTAGATGAGGCTTATTTGAGCACAATATAATCTGATCATGTCTTGATGTTGACTGATTTGATTAGGACAGTAAGGTCCGACTCTGCTTAGACTAAAGTCTGCTCACTGAACCTACAATAATGTCCAGTATAGAATATGTGCTCATGCTGCAGTGGAAACAGAATGAATATTGAGTCTGACTCTATCATGAGCTTGGAGGACTGCATCCATACATCTCTGCACTGACTCAAATCACTGATTAATAAAGTCATCTGGAATGGTGAAGAAAGCCTTCTTGCAGGACTCCCAGAGTTCATCAAGACTCTTTGTGTTCATCTTCAATGCCTCCTCCTTCATCTTACCTCAGACGTGCTCAATAATGTTCATGTCTGGTGACTGGGCTGGCCAATCCTGGAGCAGCTTGCCCTTCTCTGCTTTCAGGAGCTTTGATGTGGAGGCTGAAGTATGAGAAGGAGCGCTATCCTGCTGGAGAATTGTCCCTCTCCTGTGGTTTGTAATGTAATGGGCAGCACAAATGTCTTGATACCTCAGGCTGTTGATGTTGATCATCCACTCTGCAGATCTCTCGCACACCCCCATACTGAATATAACCCCAAACCATGATTTCTCCTTCACCAAACTTGACTGATTTCTGTGAGAATCTTGGCTCCATGATGGTTCCAGTAGGTCTTCTGCAGTATTGATGATGATTGATGCAGATCAACAGATGATTCAGCAGAGAAATCCACCTTCTGACACTTTCACACATCAACTAGAAGTCCAGTTATTATCTGCTGCTCTTACAGCTGAGATCCACCACAAGTCTTCTGTCAGGGAGTGTACTATTGCTATTACTACACAAAGCTTTCCTCTGTGTCATGTGTTGTGCTCCTATTGGTCAGTGTCACCCATGTAACTGAACACATCATGGATGATGAGGAAGTAATTAAACATGCTAGACTTTCTACATTGATGCAGCGGAGACATGGCATTGGTTGTCACGCAATATGACACACAACACAAGAAGATAATTAAACCTTGTGTCCTGACGCCCATTAGTCATTTACCAATCTCAAAGACACCTTAAATTAATTAAATTAATCAGTCAAAATCAGGACCAAATTGTGTCATCAGAACAGGGCTTAAGACGGGCTAACAGATCAAGCTGAATGACGACAGCATGTATTGTCAATGGACTCGACATGGAATTACTAATTTTCACCTAATCTCACACTGGTCAAGTGTGGGCTGATAAGTCAGCCCGGTGATAATTGGATTCTCTTTATATCCTGAGAAACGCACAGAGGGGATCGTTCAACATTTATTCACTCTCATGTCTTTCCAACCCAAAGAATAAATGTAGAAGATACTGGTAACCTCATCTAATCCATTGACTTCAATTGCATAAACAAAAAATACACAGGAACATTCCTCAGAGTATCATCTACGTTCCTCTCGGGCTGCACGGTTAATTAAAGGGGATGGTTATGCACACTTTGGCAGTAAAGCCGGCTCTGCAATCAGCAGTAAATCTCCAGCAGCTGCTTTAAGATCAGTACCGATCCGCCATATTGACCTTACTCTAAAATGCAGAACTCTGCCTGTTCCCATGTAGTTTCCTATGGGAGAAATGCAAGTTATGGAAGTTACTCATTTTGGAATACTGCGATCATTTTGCTTAGGGTCTCACAGAGCCCAGAATCGCCTCTGTTTCAGATGGAGCAGTGTTTACACACAGAGCTCAATGACATTGAAAGATTACTGATGAATTAATCAGCGCAATCCTGAAATCAGAGATCATCATTCTGCGATATGAGAGCTGTTGTGTTGCATCTCTACAGCTCTGCGTAACCACTACATCTGAATGCTTGTGAATATACCACATGATAACGTCTTAACTGCTCACTCACCTCAGAACTTGTGTTTGAAATAAATCATTCTGTCAGAAGATTTCATAGTTGTGTTTACCAGTAAATCAATAAAAGCAGGTCAATCAGAGATTTTCTCACTATGAGGGAGATGAAAACGTCTATTGTCATGATCACGCAACCTACCCATCAGTTCACTCATATTCGTGAATCCTCTCACAGTGCATTATGGGATAGTGTAGTGTCTATCAAATGCGCACTTCAGAAACTCGCCAGAAGTCGTAGGTCATCCGGGTACCTCTTACCTACTGTTTTGACAAATACTTTGAATTCGGACACACTACTCGGCTCACATACTGCTTTTAACATACTGTATAGCAGGGGTCATCAACCCTGTTCCTGGAGATCTGCCTTCCTGCAGAGTTCAGCGCCAACCCTGATCAAACACACCTGAACCTGAACAGTGCTTGATCATTACAGGCAGGTGTGTTTGTTATGGGTTGCAGTAAGGCAGATCTCCAGGAACAGGGTTGAGCACCTCTTTTATATTTAGTATTAAGTATGCGATTTGGGATGGATCCCTAGTCTCCTCTTTGTGTTGTATCTGCAGTCTCTGCATGAAAGCGCCCTCTGGCCTTCTGGAGGAGATTTACTGCTGATCTCAGAACTGTGTTTCCTGACAAGATGAGCATAAGAATATTTTGCAGAATCACGCATTTCAATTAATCGAGCAACCCTGCGTTCACAAAACAGTGCCATGAGAGTGAGTGAATGATGAACCAAGACAAGCATGTGAATCTACCCATCTCTGGATCTCAGATCAGCTGTAGTTTGGCTGGAAAACAACGTCCGTCCTGTTTGCAAGCGATTTTCCAGATATATCTGGGCAGTGTGTGGGACTCACCGTGCTGACCGTGCTGCAGCAGGGGCACCAGGTCAAGCAAGGTGACGAGGGTGGCATAGAGCCCCTGATAGTCCAGAGACGGGTACTCTGAGAGCTGAACCTCCCGACTCTGCTGGGTGGCACCACCCCGGTCGGCCGGGGCGTCCCGCAGAACGCTGTAAAGGAGGGATCGAGTAACTGTAGGGTTGATGGAACTGACTTGTGGTCTTAGAGATGGGGTGAGTGGGAATGGCACAGGAAAAAGACACATGGTCATGGGCACGGCCAAATTGGAAGCTTCCTGGCTCTCCTTTCTGCCTGTACGGGACAGGATGCTGCTCCGAGGGAGGGGTGGGGTTGGGGGAACAGGGGAAAAAAAGAGACAACAAAGACACAAAGAAACAGCACATTACATTGAAATGGCTCTACAGAGACAGCGTAAGTAGAAAAGAACCAAAACCAGATATTCCCCACATAGGATGCAGTGTCCCCGCAGACTTTTGGATGTGCCAGGATGGACTTTACAGTTTTGCTTTGGAGCCGAAAGGCAAGCGGGCACCAAACGGGCGCTTGCGAACCTTGCAATGATCACTGCATCTCATGCGTATCTGGTGACAAGGAGCAAAACTATAAAAAATGGCATGTTTTCAGTGGCAGCCCCGTACTTCGCCTTTGACGCGCACGCAACACGCCCTCCGATTGGCCAATCCCCGGAGGACGAGCGGCGCGGGTCACTCAGCAGGCCAAAGAGCCGGATGGGAATAAATAGAGCAATGGAGGGGCTGTCAGAGATGAAAGCAATCTCGAAAGATTTGGTTTTGAGGACGATACAGAGATGACACTTCAGAAACATGCTTCAGCCAGTAATAAACATGTATGTGAGGTTAGACTAAAAGCTCCCTGGTCACAACACATGTTTATTGCACCGTCAAAAAGAATGTCTGTATGTAAATACATTATGATACTGCCTCAGTATCATTTCGGGGGGGAAGAGAGAAATAATGGTTGGACAGGCATATGGATTTCAGTTCTAACAGAAATGTAACTAGTCTACGGCTGGGGAAAACTGTAATGGAAAAGGAATACACTGGTTTCGAAAGCGATGTCTCATGTTTGTGGAGGGATGTGGAGGGTGTTAGTGTGGCCGCTGTCCCCTGGCTACATCTACCTAAGCAGGAATTTGGTCTGGGATGGTCTTGGAGGGAGAGGAGAGCGTAGTTTGATGTGCGTTACATAAAACAGGATGCATTTCTGTCTCTGATCAATGCTACACATGCCAATCCCTGCCCTGGCCGGCAATGAGGGGTGGTTTAGACTGCAGAATGCTAAATGACAAGGAAAACTCTAGGAACATTTCAAACCCACTGAAAAATGAGGAAATCCCTGCATAATCAATCACAGACATGTCTCATATCGCTGACCATAGTGACTCTTAAAGGATCCTGTGTCACACAAACACTGATAAACAAACACATGACAGGAATCACACACACACACACACAACTACAGTCATCAGTGGCTACTCATCGAGCACATCACCTGATACATGCATTCTCATTAATATAAGTGTGCTCTTATGTGAAGGACTATAACTCATGAGTCTACACTTACAAATCTGCTGACATTTAAAAGACAAACAAAAACATTACTCGAGTCAGGACTCGCTGCTGTTTGTCTCGTATTAAATCTAAACATTTCTCTTATTGAATCTTTAAAATCAGTTCCTGACTACAAAACACAGAGCACTAATGTCTGCATGTGTCTTCTGTGCAGTGTTTGTAATATATGACCTATTTCCAGTGTAGTGCACTTACCTGAGCAGGGTTTGGGAAAAGTATTTCAGAGTGTTTGCAATGTCTGTTCCCGATGGCACTGGGTAAATATTGTGAAGCACACGGTTGTGATACTCTTGCAAGTATCGAATCTTAGAGCCAACTAAACAGAATAAGAGCAGAGTGACACATAATTAACACTCATCACTGTTCAACCGGTCACGCACTGCAAAGACTTGAACATCTGAGCCACACAGCAGCATCAGGTCAAATCAAGTCATTCCTCTAATGCAGGGGTGTCCAAACTCGGTCCTGGAGGGCCGGTGTCCTGCATATTTTAGTTCTAAACACAACTAAACACAACTGAACCAGCTAATCAAGCTCTTTCTAGGTATACTAGAAACTTTAAGGGAGGTGTGTTGAAGGAAGCAGGAGCTAAACTATGCAGAACACCGGCCCTCCAGGACCAAGTTTGGACACCCCTGCTCTAATGTGTAATGTGGCGTCTGACAGAACCACAGTGCTTACAGACCAACATAATCAGAGATATGAACACAACACTGGACTGAAGAGCTATTTAAACATATCAATATCTAACATACCGGAGCAGTAATCTAACTATACTAACTGTACATGACTATACACATAAGCTACCACTTCGACATAAGATAACCACATTGTGCATAAGACATATTTAAGGTTGAAGAAAACCAGTTGAGGTTTATTGAGTCCTTGTAAGATGGAGTTAAAGTGTGCGGTGCATATGGAGAGAAGAGTGTTTCTACAGGTGGTTTGTCAAACCCACTCACCTGTGTGAGGCACACTCAGAGATGCACAGTGTTTTATAGAGATATTATTTTAGGACAGAGTCTGGTGCATGAGTTTGAGTTTCTCCAGATGTGCTGGATCGTGTGTTTGGAAAGCCATTCCGGGACGGCTGGAAACACTTCTATCTCTGATCTCAGGTAAAGAAGCATTGCCTCTATTTACCTCTCAGGTGGATTACTCTCTTACTAACCTATAATAACTCAAGATTATTTCTAGTTATCCCAGAGTGACCGAGGATAAAACCCAACGGTGTTGAAGTCTTGAAGAAGGCACACCAGCACAGCCCTCATTAGCTAACATTCACGATCAACCCAACAGACATTAACAGTGTTGGGTTAAATCATTTCCAATTTGCTAAACCTTAAGAACATGAGTGTTGAGGATCAATCCAGTGAAGTACAACGATCCTGCAAAGGTGAACACTGATGTCGAGTTTACACTAAACACCCTAACCCTTACAGTGAGTACGTCTACATGGACACCAATAATCTGATGTTAATGTGATTAAGACTCTGATGAAGAGTCCATCAAGTAAACAGATATTGGAATCTTTTTAGTGGCATTATTGAAGCGCAGTACAGACATATAAACACTGCAATCAAACTATTACCGTCGTGTAGGATTTTTCACTACCGAGTCAATGAAGGACCACAGACACCAGGACCCGTGCAGAGACCTTTCGAGGGGCATGTGCAGGACGTAATGAGCGTCAAGGGGGACAACCGAGAAATAAACACTGAGATGGGTTGTGATCGTGAAGTGAGGAGCAGGGGGGGTGTCATGCGATCGCGAAGTGTAGAGTGTCATGGGGAGGCGGAGGGGGTTGGGCGTTGTGAGGGAGGGCACTTTCATTCATTATGAGGGGGCACTTCTGAATGTAATTACAAAAAGGGCACTGTGCTAAATGTAGAGCTCTGGGTCAGGAAGTGCTCAGAAGATAACATTATCCTACAATAATATTCAGGGGTGTGTTTTAGAAAGGTAAATGAGGGATATTCAATGTGTTGATCATTGCAGAGCTGCTCTATTAAGAAAAGGAGAGGAAGAAAAACTGCTGCAAGCTCTGATAGAGATTAAGCCTCAGCCAGGTCTGAAGAATAACGCAAAAGTAACGTAACGCATTACTGACCATAAGGATTAACTAAGTAGCCCAACACAACTAGTTACTTTTTTGGGAGTAACTCAATATTGTAATACATTACTTTCACACAGAACTTTCCCCAACACTGCTGATTTAAACAAGACGTATTACAGTTACTGTGTTAATATTAGTTTATTTTATTAATTATGAACTTCATTTAATACAATGCTTACAGCTTGTCGATTTTACCCCTGTGAGTGCGTAAATGATGAGGAAATGTTGATTTAAGGTGAGCTGGCCCTTTAAGACGGACAGGTTATTGATCAGATGAGACTCAACAGTGCCCCCTATACAGTGATCAGCGCACATATAGAAATATGTATATATACACATATAAATCAAAATATAATCTGTTTCATCTCAATATCAGCACATTTATATAGAGGATCAGATGAACACACACACACACACACACACAGATCATGGATGATGAGCGTCAGTTTCTCCTGCAGTGATTCTCCGCTCGACCTTCAGGAGAAACAGCAGATCTGCGTCTGACACGGCGAACACACACACTACACAACACACACATCACCTGCGCCTTGCTATGAAGAGTATACATACGTCCTTCTATATCTCTGTGTGTGAGTGTGTGTGTGTCTGTGTGTTTTCATCAGCGCCGCTCCCATCGAGCGCGCGCACTCACTCACGCACACACACGCAGATGAAATGTCCTCTTATCCTGCACATCCAGCAGTAATGATCATGAACGCGGTACTCACACTGCTCTGCTTTGGTGGACATGATGGAGAGCCTCTTCTGTCCGCCACAGATGAGGAAGATGAGGATGAAGATGAGGATCAGGTGAAGCGCTGGACCAACCGGAGCTCAGGAGCTGTGTGTGTGTGCCCGCCTTCAGGAGCGCATCATCACGGGGACCAGCGGCTGTGTGTGTGTGTGTGTGTGTGTGTGTGCACCTGTAGAGCTGCACTGATGATAATGATAAGCTTCCTGCTGCTCCAGTCGCTGGATACACACACACACACACACTGTTGCGCTGTGTTGTGCAGCAGCTGCTTCAGGTGTGTGTGTCTGACCTCAGCACTGACTCTGAGCATCTCCTCTGCTGCACCCTCATCTACACCTGTGTTCACATGTGTGTATTAGCGGTGGTGAACTGCATTATGGGATGTTGATCTGTCCACTTCTGATGTTGATAATTCAACTCTACAGTTTAACTAAGAGACTTTTACTGACATTTCAGAAACTATAATCAGAAATAATCTGTAGAGAAATAAAGTGTGTATAATAACAGAACATGAGCTGCAGATCATCACAATGTGTCTGTAGTGTAATATACAACACCAACACACACTATACAGCGCTACACACCATCACACATGTGCAGGAAACACACTTATACACACTGATCAAGGTTAGTTGTTGTTGGAGGAATGATCAACATCCCATAATGACACTCAACAGCACAAATAAACTGGGGAAACACAAACACGATTCAGAGAACATGGAAACTGCTGATTTATGGATATTTTCAAGTGCGGTGTGGGGAAACTCCCATACCATGACCCACACAGTCCAGCGGATACGGGACCAGTTACAGTGCATTTATATGGTGAAGCCTGAGTGTGTGTCTGCATGTGCTGAAGCCAGAGACAACGGTGCAGTGTGTGAGGAACAGAGTAAACTGATGATGTGTCGCAACAGGATTACACAGCCAGCTCATGAACACAGCTTCAGGTAAAAGGGAGTTTATCCCACACACACACACACACACACACACACACACACACACCCACCCACGGGACAACATCAGGCAGAGACACGAGTACTGGACAGCAGGAGCTTCAGGAGAATATAAACCTTGAGGAGATGACCTGTAAAGAGGTCTACAGTTATCAGCAATGCGTTCACTAACACAGAAGCAGGAGATGATGAAGGCCGTGATGGAGGAAGAGGAGGAGGAGCTTCACTTCATATCTGATCAACACAGCCTGAAACACACTGATAACAGCTTCAGTATTCAACTGTAATGTGAACAGTGTGTGACTGGAGAGTGATGCGGTGTGTTGATGGATTTTAAAGTAGCATTGTGAGAATTACTGTAAACACACACACACACACACACACGCGCACACACACACACACACACACACAGCAGGAGAAACACTGACAGACCCAGAGACAGCAAAATAGAGATGTTGTGGAGGATTTACTGGTGTTTATAATGAGAGCAGAGCAGTAAACATCAACAGCAGCAGAGTTTATCAGGACCACTCCAGTATGAGTGACCGATCACATGGACCCACAGAGGACAACTGCTGTACTAAAGGGTCCATTCACACACACACACACACACACACACACACACACACACACACACACACTCTCCCTCCAGTGTTTACAAACCTTTATGACTTTCTTTATTCTGTTGAACACTAAAGCAACATTCTTCAAAACATCTTCTTTAGTGTTCAACAGAAGACAGACACTCACAGGTGTGATTGGAGTACAGGGGGAGTAAATGATGACAGGTCTCATCTTTGTGTGAACGGACCCTTTGACCGCAGTGATGCAGTAGTGTGTGGCTGCAGACGCTCAGGGGGAGGGGCTATGGGCGGGGCTAGTGCCGCTGTGTGAGGGTGTACCGCTCCTCAGTCAGTGATCTGAAACAGCAGCGGTGCAGCAGTGGAGCAGTGTGCAGTACAGCAGCAGAGAGTCCAGATGTTCAGTTCTGCTGATCTTCAGTCCAGCCGTCTCCTCTTTCTGTCCCGCAGACCCTCCAGAAACTCCTGCAGAACCTCAGGAGTGAGCTGCTGAACACACACACACACAGAGTCAGAGTTGTACTCAACACACACACTCTTTACCGGACTCTCTCTCACACACACTCTGTTTACCTGACTCTGCTCTGAGCACTGCTGGAGAAACTCACACAGCTCCTGCCTCATTTCATTCAGCCCTGTAGGAGAAACACACACACACACACACACACACACACGGTTAATGAAGACACTGAACACACACACACACACACACGGTTAATGAAGACACTGAACACACACACACACACACACACACACACACACACACACACACACACACACACACACACACACGGTTAATGAAGACACTGAACACACACACACACACACACACACACACACACACACACGGTTAATGAAGACACTGAACACACACACACACACACACACACACACACACGGTTAATCAAATCTGGGTTATCTCAGCGCGTGCTGCTGTTAATGCGCCGGTCAGGTGATCAGAAACAGGCTGCATATCTACTGATGGGTGGATCTGATCAGTCACTGGTTATGCAGACTTTAACTAGCTTTTCTAAAATATGAAGGTGTTATAAGCCACTTTATCTGCCAGACTGACACACACACGCAGACATCTCCATCTCACAGTGAGTGTCTGAGTCCTCTTCAGCTGAGGTAATGTGGGAGCATGTTCAGTGCTGTGAACACACTGCAGAAGCATCTCCTGCTCATTCAGATGAATCATTCATAGTGAAAACAGTTTAATATCAGCGTCTCTGACACTGTCAATATTACACTTTACTCTTATTTAGGCTGGATTATTATTGTATTTAATAAACCAACACAATCTGACGGCAGCTCCTGTTCTGAAGCATGTAGCGGACCGCTTTAGACGCGCATCACCTCAGATGTTGTTCATTATTCTTGTTTATTGATAACTGACCAACACAACATACATGTTGTGAATGTTGTTACATACATGAATGTTAGTGCTCCTCCACTACTCAACTATACAGCTGGACGATTCGTTTCGCTCTGAGGAAAAGCAGGATTTGATGAAGGCTTCACTGTGATTATATCCCTAACCTCAGTTATAGATCTGCTATTTTTAATAAGTCATTATATTAAAGATTCTGTCTGGAGCATCAGAGTTTTCCTTGCTGCTGATTACATTCTCTCCGTCTCACTCAGGGCGAGTTCAGGTGAGGGAGTGTTTAATGAGAAACCCTGCAGGAAAACACATTCATGAGTGTGGACCTGAGCAGGCCGTAATGAACACCCTTAAATACTGCAGTTACAGGACTGGCAGTCAGCAAGCATCAGTGTTTACTCTCTCTTACACTCGTGACTGCTTTGGGAAATAACGCTCGTCATCGACGTCACATGATGACTGATTGTGTAGGAGTGTGTAGTCTGGCACATCTGTTACCAAATCCAATAATCTGACATCGTGACTTTCATAAGCGACATTACCAATCGTATGATCTGACCGGGACTTTAGGGTGTACTCACACTAGGTACAGTCACCGTGAACGCTTGTCCCACCTCCACTCACACTGCATTTCACCTTCCGAACCGGAGCTCGCTTCATTCACAGGTGACGCTGTGTTCAGAGTAACAGAAGAGCCGCTCTCGCTCAGCACAGTGGACCTCGCTGCTGTTATATCAGTCTAGTCCTCTGTGATGCAGAGACACTCAGTCAGATCTCCTGCTGAACACATCCAGCCCTGCTGACGCTCAGAGATGTTGATGACGCCCTGGTGCTGCAGGTATGAGGAGGTCTGCTGACGGTGTGCTGCAGTGAGGGGTTTGAGTCTGTATTAAACTCTGACAGCTCGAGTTCATCCAACAGTCAGCGAGGCGCGCTTACACTCACACTACAAGCGTACCGCACCAAAGCCCAACCAAACCACGCTCTGACAACTGGGCCAGGACCGGCACACTGAACCACACCTGAGCCCGATTCAGAGCACTCACACTTGACAAACGCTCCAGGAAACGGTTCAGATAGCCCAGTGTGAGTTCACCCTTACTGTAGAGTGTGTACTGTACGCTCAGACAGGACAGTATTCCACACACACACACACACACACACACTCTTACTGTAGAGCGTGTCGAGCTGCTGCTGGTGTGTGAGCGTGCTCAGACAGGACAGTACTCCTCCTCCACTCCTCAGGGCTTCAGTCTTGGCTCTGTCTTCATACGCCAGCAGTGTGTCCGACTCGTCCAGCAGGAACTGAACACCTGATGCCACATACATCCGCTGAGGACACACACACACACACACACACACACACACACACACGATCAGTCATACTGTATCTGCTGGAGAAATGCACACTCAGAGGTCTGCAGTACTGTGAGGTTTTGATGTGTGTGTGTGTGCGTGTGTGCGTGTGTGTGTGTGTGCGCGTGTGTCTTACCTTGCAGTCGGTGCAGGTACAGAGTTTGCTCCTCCAGTCGTAGGGCCAGAAGACGGAGCCGTGCTGATCAGTGTGTGTTTCTGTGTCCTTCATCTCCGTGAACACACACACACCAGATCCGGAGCGCTGCGGAGAGGCAGCACACACTCCTGTATCTGCAGACTGATGAACACACTGCCTGTATACTTGACAGACTTCGTACAGTACACTACTGAGTGTTAAACACACACACACACACACACACACACACACAGATCTCACCGCTCCCTCCTGCTGACAGCACACACTCACTGCAGGTGTTTCACTGGAGGACACTGCTCTGTTCACAGCAGACACTAGAACACACACACGCATACACACACACGCACACACGTTAGATACAGATGCTCCAATCATATGGCTGGAAGTCTCAAACTGACTTTTATTTGCTTGCTTGTGTGTGTGTGTGTGTGTGTGTGTGTGTGTGTGTGTGTGTGTGTGTATATGTTTACACCTGAGAAATGAGCCGCATACGTCCAGAGGAACGGCACTCGCTTCATGCAGCCCACACACACCATTTCCATCAGCGAATCACAGTGCAGGGGTGGAGCCTGCAGGTGCTGAAACAGACCACACCTCACCATCAG